>NC_135571.1:15234720-15414720 GCF_964340395.1 Glandiceps talaboti
TATTAGTATACTAGTATGTGTAAATGATGATATAGTTATTAGTATACTAGTATGTGTAAATGATGATATAGTTATTAGTATACTAGTATGTGTAAATGATGATTTAGTTATTAGTATACTAGTATATGTAAATGATGATATAGTTATTAGTATACTAGTATATGTAAATGATGATATAGTTATTAGTATACTAGTATATGTAAATGATGATATAGTTATTAGTATACTAGTATATGTAAATGATGATATAGTTATTAGTATACTAGTATATGTAAATGATGATATAGTTATTAGTATACTAGTATATGTAAATGATGATATAGTTATTAGTATACTAGTATATGTAAATGATGATATAGTTATTAGTATACTAGTATGTGTAGATGATGATATAGTTATTAGTGTACTAGTATGTGTAAATGATGATATAGTTATTAGTTTACTACTATATGTAAATGATGAAATAGTTATTAGTATACTAGTATATGTAAATGATGATATAGTTATTAGTGTACTAGTATATGTAAATGATGATATAGTTATTAGTATACTAGTATGTGTAAATGATGATATAGTTATTAGTATACTAGTATGTGTAAATGATGATATAGTTATTAGTATACTAGTATATGTAAATGATGATATAGTTATTAGTATACTAGTATATGTAAATGATGATATAGTTATTAGTATACTAGTATATGTAAATGATGATATAGTTATTAGTATACTAGTATATGTAAATGATGATATAGTTATTAGTATACTAGTATGTGTAAATGATGATATAGTTATTAGTATACTAGTATGTGTAAATGATGATATAGTTATTAGTATACTAGTATGTGTAAATGATGATATAGTTATTAGTATACTAGTATATGTAAATGATGATATAATTATTAGTATACTAGTATATGTAAATGATGATATAGTTATTAGTATACTAGTATGTGTAAATGATGATATAGTTATTAGTATACTAGTATATGTAAATGATGATATTAGTATACTAGTATATGTAAATGATGATATAGTTATTAGTATACTAGTATATGTAAATGATGATATAGTTATTAGTATACTAGTATGTGTAAATGATGATATAGTTATTAGTATACTAGTATATGTAAATGATGATATAGTTATTAGTATACTAGTATGTGTAAATGATGATATAGTTATTAGTATACTAGTATGTGTAAATGATGATATAGTTATTAGTGTACTAGTATATGTAAATGATGATATAGTTATTAGTATACTATGTAGTTTTGTTAATTAAGGGAGGTATTTAGTTTCTGGGCTTAAGGGAGGTATTTAGTTTCTGGGCTTAAAAGAATATTTAGTTTAATTAAAATTTGGTCAAGCTTGTTGATGTTAATGTTAGAGCCAAAGAAAAGCAACTCTGTCTTATCGGGATTCCGATTTGGCAGATTTTCAGTCAGCCATTATTGGATACATGATACATGATACACAGTGCTCTATGTGCGACACCCCCTTTCCCCCTCCCGGTATGTTACTGTCCATGTCCCTCACTTTAAACTTGAAACAAAACAGCTATATATACGGACTGGTTTATTAGTTCCTTATGCATCACTTGAAACAAGTAGCTATTGTGACGAGAAGAAAAGCTAGTCTTGGTTACCCAGACTCTCATTTCTGGGGTTCCACTACAATCACCTCAAGATGACAATTTGAGTTGATTTAAGCTAAACATTTTCTTGTAACGAATGTGTCCTAGAGCAGTGCATTCTGGGGAATACCTCACATAAAACATAAATCCAGGTTCTGTCATGATAACTTTGCATGTCTCAGGCGAACTGATAAATCTTCATCATGAGGATTATTCATGTACTGTGCAACTTTCAATACCAAAAACTTTCAATTAAATTTCCCAAGATTCCTACCTGGGGACCTCATAGTGCAGCCCCAAACAGTGAGAGTCTGGGTAACAAAGACTAGGGGAAAGTTTGATACTGATAAGGACCATTGACCTAGCTGAGTGGCAGGATCACACACAACACAATTAATATCATTACTGTATATTTTACATACTTTTAATTCCTTTTCAATGAATAAGTGAGGTAGTACAAATTGTATATTGAATGTTACAATAGAAGAGGTTTGGTTATAAAAGAATACAACAGACATGTCAGTTATCACATTACAATAAATACGGCATTTTACAATGCTTAAAATATTCTCTTTTCTATTACTTATATGTATAATTCTAAAATATTTTTCTTCATCCAGTTGTAGAAAATATAAGCCTTCAATCAAAGACTGAGTCCCAACTGGTGTGTTTCATGGCAAAGTTTTCTTACAAATTCAAATGGTGTCTCTAAATATAAAAATTTGTAACTTATTAACCAATTTGCCATTTGACCTTGTATATCGAGGTCAAGGTCAAGGTATAAAAATAGCACCAATGGCATTCCAGCACAACTGTATTTAGCTGTTGCTATAGAAGTGGTCTTGTTAATAGGCTAATTTGCATACATTTTTGGAATCATTATTCACTTTAATACCTACCCATCCCAGGTTTCAGATTTTCAATATACATCATCATTTGGCTGTTGGAATGAGCATTGTCTTGTTGATAGGTATATTTGCATACATTTTTTAAAATCTTTACTGACGAACGTTCCTACACATCCTGTTATCTTTATAATATGAATGATCATTTTAATGTTGCTATAAGGGTGTGGTTATGGTTGCTAGGGCCAGTTGTGTCAAAATGTACTGCAGAATAACACCTCCAGAAACATTCCCCCAAGTTTTAGACCAAACTTGAGACTTTCAAATGTAATTTGCACATCATGTTGTGAATACACCTTCATCTATACATCTTAAGATGCAACCCCAGTAAATTTCAGCCTAATCTGTGCAGTAGTTTGGAATTATAGAATTTTGACCCAAAAAAGACAGTTTTAAACCTAAATTGCATATCACTGAAGGGATCATTTTCATTTGAACTACATTGTTGTATTTCCCAACTAAAATCCAACAGTAGTGTCCCCAGCAAATACCAAGGCAATCAATTGGGCAGCTTTTGAGTTTAAGTCATCCCCACACATACAGACAGACAGACAGACAGACAGACAGACACTAGACACTGCACTTCATTAGATCAGTTGTGCTAACTAGAGACTAAAATCAACATCCCTACAAAAAATCAAAATGTTCTTCCCAGTGCTGTTTGACTTTTAAGTTTTCTTTAAGTTTAAGTCAACCACAGATAGGCAGACAGAGAGATATATAGATGGACAAGACTCTTTATCATGTCTGTAGCATGAATGAACCTATTTTAATCATAGACAGTGTCTATTAATTTAGCTGTGCTAAAAACAGTGTTTCCAAGCAACCTCAAACAGAATTGAAGTTAATCTTAGTATTCATTTTTTTTAGGGAGAGAGATCAGTGATTGACATGTGATGTCATGTTGTATATCACATGATACAATTTGATTCGATCTTTATTCTTTTTGTTGGTTTTACAACAGAAACAGATGTACATCTTTCATTTTCCTGACCAGTGAGTTGTATTAGATTACCTATACACTGATCAGTGTCATTTCTCTTGAATAAGTTGTTTTTCAGTTGCATTTGCATCTCTGATCTTATGTCACTCTTTGGCTGTGATTCCTGATTTGGTTCAATTTTGATACGAGGCAAATGTTCTTTCTGTACATGTATATTACTATCAATACTAACTTCATGTGGAAAGAAGAAGTCTTCTGACGAGTCACTAGGAATACATCGTTGAAGATCTTCTGGAATGGTCATCTGAAAACTTTCATATGACTTTGGCATATTAACAACTTGCAAGTTCACCCCAGACTGTGACATTGCAGATAACTGTAACAGTTGTAAACTGGAACTCATATCTTGCCTTCCACCAAACCCAATCAAGAAGTCAGGAATGTTCTGTTGTGATTTAGAATGCTCTGCACACTCTGTCAAGAAGTCACTCTGTCGAGAAATGGCTTGTGACTCGGAGTTCTCACAGGTTGAATGATGTACAGTATTACCAATTTGGGGAAAGGTGACTTGGGTTGTACTTCCCAACCTAAACGTGTGATCAACACTCTCCCCAGCTGATCTGTTTGTCTGTGGTAAATGTTTATCCGATATTCTGTTGACATTCTGGACGGCTTGACTCATCTTAGAAAAGGCAGCAAGTGTTGCAAGTGGATTATCTTCTTTCTCAATATGTCTGTGAACTGATGCACCATTTGGTATTCTTGGACACTGGATTTGACTGTTCATATTACTGACTGCATTAGTCATTTTTGAGAAGGCAACCATCGTGTCCAGTGCCTCACTACCTCCTTCTTCATTCTGGTTATTGGAATGTTTTACTGGATTTAGCTGGACTAATTGAGGTACAGTCATGGGTACTGACTCTACACTAGTCCTATTCTCTGTACACCCAACAGTTCCAAGTAATGAACTCATACTGGCCATCTTGTCATTACCATTCAGCATTTGGATGGGTTCGTCCTTTCTGTCAGCTTTATTAACAGCACCAGTTGTCCTACAGAAAGCAGCTAATGTTGTCAAAGTTTTGCCAGCTGTATCTTGTTGATGCATGGTTAGTGTCTGATATTCATTGTCACTTTGCCTTACTTGTACTTTATCATTCCCCATTACTTGGTTAGTTGAATCCTTCATTTTGTCATTGAGAGAACCAACATTGCCAGGGTTACCACTATTGTCAAGGTTACTGTCTTCTGTGGCCATACATGTACATCCATTGTTCGATATATCCTTATTGTTTCTGTTGATACAAACATTTCCTGCTATCAAATTCACATCTTTTCTGATATTTTTCACTCTGTGAGGTAATGTAAATTCCATTTCTGTACAATCTATCACATTTCCATCCTTTTTTAAGCCAGCTGCTGATGTCACCTTGGCAACAGCTGCTAATGTTTGGAGAGTTTCATTGGCTGACTTTTCACTGGGTTTAATTCTTCGTATTATCTGAGTGACAGTATTTCCATCTTGGCATAAATTCCTGTATATCATTGTATTCTGAGAGGTCTCACTGCTGCATGTGTGCTTCTCATAACATTTCTCTGTTTGCTGTGCCTGATTTTGATGACATGCTTTTACATTTGTGTCTTTAGTTGATGTTTGGTTTTCCAGATCTCTATAACTTTCTGATATCTGATTTTGACTCTTATCCTCATCTGACTGTGACTGTGACTGCATCTGCATCTGTGACTGTAATTGCATCTGTGACTGTGACTGTGATTGTAATTGTGTCTGTGACTGTGATTGCGTCTGTGACTGTGACTTTGATTGTGATTGTAACTGCAACAGTGACTGTGGTTGTAATTGTGATTGCGTCTGTGACTGTGGTTGTGACTTTGATTGTGACTGTAACTGTAACTGCAAATGTGGCTGTAACTGCAACTGTGGCTGTAACTGTGATTGCGACTGTGACTGTAACTGCAACTGTGGCTGTAACTGTGATTGCGACTGTGACTGTAACTGCAACTGTGGCTGTAACTGTGATTGCGACTGTGACTGTAACTGCAACTGTGGCTGTAACTGTGATTGCGACTGTGACTGTAACTGCAACTGTGGCTGTAACTGTGATTGCGACTGTGACTGTGACTGTAACTGCAACTGTGGCTGTAACTGTGATTGCGACTGTGACTGTAACTGTGGCTGTAACTGTGATTGCAACTGTGACTGTGACTGTGGCTGTGACTGAAACTGAAACCGTGATTGTGACTGAAACTGTGATTGTGACTGTGACTGTGGCTGTGACTGTGACTGCGATTGTGATTTTGCCAATCTTGCCAGTGCAGCTAGTTGTTGGTTTGCTGGACCATGGATATCTAACACATCTTCTTTGTAACCAGTACATTCAACTCTGTTTTCATGGGGACTATCATTTGATGTTATAGACAAGTTTGCACAGATTTGGAAATCTGACCGTCTCATGAGAGCCATATTTCTTTCTAGCATTTGTGTTCTATCCATCACTGTAGTGTCTTCATATATCAGTTCCTTCACCGTAGCCCCACAATAGATTTTTTCTATATCATCTGTGCTGATACTCATACCATCAAGTTTTTCATAGAATAACATATATGGCACTACCTTCATAACTCCAGTCAACATGTGACCAAAGTGATACCAATTTTCCATTGCTCCCTCATGAGAACGGATATCAACTGTAAAGGTGTCAAGTCCAACATCATTTCTTGGTCCTTTATAGGATAGTACAGCAAACAGTCGATAATAATGAATCCTATCGGTACTGCTGTCATGGTGTGTACTTTGTAACTTCACAATTGGACTAAATTGCACATTTCTATCAACATTCTTTCCATCATTGGTACATGTAGAGTCATCAATGCATACAGTTAGCACATTTGGAAGATGTGTACATGTAACATCATCAATCTTACTTTGTATAATTTGATTGAATTCAATTGTTTGATAGTCTGACAGAAAGATGTCTATTATGCTGTACATGTACTTAGCCGTTGGTTGCTTTGGTAACATCAAGAACACTTGACTGAATGTATCTGAGGCACATTCATTACTCAGCAGTTTGAGTACATAGGTGTAGAAAGACTTTGTTTTACTCTGGTGACTTTGATTGCTGTTACCATGTAACGCTAACCATTTCAAGTTAACTGCCTTAGCAGTAAGATTGAAAAGACTATCCTGTTGTTCATTGCTCAGTGATACAAATTTAAGAAGGCTACAAAGAATACAGAGATATTTTCGGCAGCCTAAAAGATGGGTTTGTTGAATGTTGCAAGACTTGATCAGTTGTTGAAAGTGTTCACAATGTCGTAGAATATGTAGTATGCAAATGACATGATTACTTCCATTGGGTACTGAGACTTGTTCAGGACATTTCTTCTCATCACTAGCAATACTGTTGACATATAACTGGTTGCTATTGGACATGGTGAATTACGGTCCCAATATCAGTAATTACATATCCAATTCATATTGTCTGTTCTGTAATGAAATAAAAAAAATTTTATGTAATATGTACAGGGGCTCGAAATAATGGCCTTTTACTTTCCCTGGGCAAGTAATTTCAAGGCTTGGGCAGGTTGTTTTGAAAAGTACCTGTCTAGAGGGGCAAGGAGAATTTCTTATGATTGATCAGGGATGTGTTTTTGCCTGTGTTCATGCTGTACTTTATTAAGGCCCGATTACACGATGCAACTCAACGAGCAACGCACCACGCAATTTGTCACATGCGACGAATTGCATTGTGTACTCGCTCCGTTGCAGGGTCTTGCAACGCCGCTAGGTGCGTCGCAAGGAAACCGACATGTCGTTTTTTCTGCGACTTGTCGCAAGTTGCTTTTTGAGTTGCTTCATGAGTTGCATCATGTAACCACCTCGTTGCGTCGCAAGTAATAACCTTTGACATATACCTACGATAATATTACATGGAAAGTATTGCTGTCTTAGAGGAGTAAATAAATCACAAATAAACAGAAAATGATACTCAATAAAACTATGGTCGCTGATGGAACAAAATTTGCAAAGTCTATCCTGTAAAGTTATGCCATCCCTTCTTCCGGTCTAAACACAGAGATGAACATCTAAACCTTGCTAAGACAACCTTAAATAATGGTTCTGTATTATCTATAGAGATGATCTAAAAGACATTAGACACACATTATGTATAGAGATGATCTAACAGACATTAGACACACATTATGTATAGAGATGATCTAACAGACATTAGACACATTATCTATAGAGATGATCTAACAGACATTAGACACATTATCTATAGAGATGATCTAAAAGACATTAGACACATTATGTATAGAGATGATCTAACAGACATTAGACACATTATCTATAGAGATGATTTAAAAGACATTAGACACATTATCTATAGAGATGATTTAAAAGACATTAGACACATTATCTATAGAGATGACCTATTAGACATTAGACACATTATGTATAGAGATGATTTAACAGACATTAGACACATTATGTATAGAGATGATTTAACAGACATTAGACACATTATGTATAGAGATGATCTAACAGACATTAGACACATTATCTATAGAGATGATCTAAAAGACATTAGACACATTATCTATAGAAATGATCTAAAGGACATTAGACACATTATGTATAGAGATGATCTAACAGACATTAGACACATTATCTATAGAGATGATCTAAAAGACATTAGACACACATTATGCATATAGAGATGATCTAAAAGACATTAGACACATTATGTATAGAGATGATCTAACAGACATTAGACACATTATGTATAGAGATGATCTAACAGACATTAGACACATTATGTATAGAGATGACCTATTAGACATTAGACACATTATCTATAGAGATGATCTAAAAGACATTAGACACATTATGTATAGAGATGACCTATTAGACATTAGACACATTATGTATAGAGATGATCTAACAGACATTAGACACATTATCTATAGAGATGATCTAACAGACATTAGACACATTATGTATAGAGATGATCTAACAGACATTAGACACATTATCTATAGAGATGATCTAAAAGACATTAGACACATTATGTATAGAGATGATCTAACAGACATTAGACACATTATGTATAGAGATGATCTAACAGACATTAGACACATTATCTATAGAGATGATCTAACAGACATTAGACACATTATGTATAGAAATGATCTAACAGACATTAGACACATTATCTATAGAGATGATCTAACAGACATTAGACACATTATGTATAGAGATGACCTATTAGACATTAGACACATTATCTATAGAGATGATCTAACAGACATTAGACACATTATCTATTGAGCAATAGAGTTACTTTTGTGTTTTCTCTTTCATCTGCAGACTGAATTGGCTGGACAAAAATGAAAAAAAATTAACACGGGCAGGTACTTTAAGTGATGGGCACTGACCAGAAACAATTTTTTTTTTGCCTTTAAACTCTTTCTATGGTGAGTGCTATGCTACAACATTCTATAAATTTACTTTGCTGGCATGAAAGAAGAGATGTCAGTTGAGGTTTAGGCGTTCACAGTATCTAAAATAGTGGACTCTAGTGAAAGTAACGGCGAGTTGAAAATACCCAAAAATAAGGCCTGTGAGCAGCCATTCAAAGTGTAATGGTTGCGATCTGAAGGATAGATTGTATGCGAATGAGGTTGATGTGGACTGGCTGTATACTGGAATGAACCATTATGTAGAAGGGGTGCAGAATTTGGATTTGAAGTTTACAACCCTGTATCGAACAAATATTTGTCATTTGGGCGCACAATGCATTAGAATTAAGACTACAGCACATATTACATTGCTTGTTTGACGTCAATAGTGTCTTTTGAAAAGTTGCAGTTTACCTAAAGTCTCGCGGACTGATTTCCAATATGGCGGCGGTCATAATGCTCATTAACATATTCATTTTTTTTTAAATTACAAAAAAAAAATCATAAAAAATAGAAAAGAAGACGTGCTGACTTGAAATTAACAAATCTAAGTAAGCTACCCCCTGCGCATCAACACACCAGATATCAAAGCAATCTGACATGAAGTACGTGAGGAGATGATGAAAATGTCATTTTATGAAAAAAAATCATAAAAAATTGAAAATGGCACAGATCAACTTGGCATGAACAAATCTGAATAGCCTCCCCCCAGGGAACATGCACACCAAATATCGAAGAATTCTGACTGTCACTTTCGGAGAAGATAATGAAAATATAAAAGTTTGACGGACACCTATGATTCACTCTACTCTCTATACTCTGTACAACCTATACCTAAAGCTACGCTTTCAGCTTTCGCTGACAGCGGAGCTAATAAAAAAAGTTGACAGACACCTATGATCACTTATACCTCTATACCACTATACCCACCTACACATGTACCTAAAGCTACGCTTTCAGCTTTCACTGACAGCGGAGCTAAAAATATATCAATGAATTCGGAGCTGATCTTAGGGATTGGGGTAGATTGTTCCATAGAACAGCACCACAGTAGTGAAATGTCCGTTTCCCACATTCAGTTTTACAAAAAAAAATGTAACTGTAGGTTGTACATGTATATGTTACCTTGATTGCGATTCACTTCATTCCAATTTCAACTCACCCCATTTTCATCTTGTCTTTTCATCTTGTCCCATTTTCAACTCACCCCATTTTCATCTTGTCCCATTTTCAACTCGCCCCATGTTCAACTTGCCCCATTTTCAACTCGCCCCCAACAACACTAGTAAACATTTATAAATCTAAACGATACATGAATCGAGGTACTGGGACTCAAAAATTTACATGATTTTATGAAAGTGGCCTGTCAAAGCATAGCAAATGTAGCATTTACATGTAGTAGCAAAAAGTGGTGGTCATGCATGCATGTGGGTTTTGGCTATGTGTTTAAAGTATGTACTGTACAATGTATACCCCATTTACAGTGCAAGTGGTACTTCATTAGGTTTCGTATAAGTGGAATACACGATACATACATACATGTACATGTACACCTTCCAAACTGAGTACTACTAGCTTCAATTTTCATATACGCACAGGTAAATTATATTGTAATGAGTTGGGGTGAGTTTAAAATTGGAGAGAGTTGAGTTGAATTGGGCAAGTTGAAATTGGACGAGTGGAAACTGGAGCGAGTTGAAAATGGGGCGAGTTGAAAATGGTACAAGTCGAAATTGGGGCGAGTTGAAAATGGGGCAAGTTGCGAGGGACGAGTTGAAATTGGAAGAGTTGATCCATCACCTGTTACCTTTACTGGCCTGTCTTGTGTTATGGAGATGAATTTGGTTGGAAAGACTGATCATTTCAGTGAGGTAACTAGGTGCATTATACCTGTAATGGATTTGTAGGCGAGTGTTGCCAGCTGGCGCTTCCATCTAATTTGAGGGCTGACCCAACCCAAGTTTTCATATACCCAACCCGTACTAGTCTCACCAGGAACTTGGAGTAGTCAACCAGCTCGATTACGGGAGTTCAAATGTCTTCAAAATAGAAATACTTTTGAAAAGTAATTACATCACACATTTGTAGCATAATCAAAATATTTAGAGGTATGAACACAATTTCATTTATTTTTATGGCAAAATATGTACATGATATATACTCATACATGATGTAGTTCTCCTTGTCGACATCAGAAGTAAGTCAAGACTAGATTCTTAGTTTAATTTAGTTTAGTTTAATAGGGATTGAGTATCCTAAGATAATAACATCAGAAGTACAGAAGTGCTGATCAATGTTATTTTTGAAGTCATTTATGTCCTTAGATAATAGCTTGTGCAGTGGCACCGAAGCTGTTGCATAGCGGCTCAATGGCTAGTACGCATGCGTCGTATATACTATGCGAAAAAAATTGGTGGTTCTCCCAGGGATGCATTGCGGCACGCAGTGACTACGCATGCGCCTTCCATATACTATGTGCATTCTCCACGTGCTACCGTATCATTGTATAACATCACCATGCATTGCAATATTGTAACAGTAGGCCTGTTGGCACGATTATCGTAACATTGTAACGAGTATCGAGGCATCACTGTACCTCAAGGAGAAATTGTTACACTATTTGGAAGTTTGATGCATAGTGGTACGCGATACGGACCACTGATGACAGAGCGTAGTTTAATTTCCAGGTTGTGGAAGTGTGGTTTTGACATTTATACAAATGTATTGTCAATAATTGATTTTTTTACACGTTCTTAAAAGAATAACTACTTTCCTATGTTTGTTGGTATAGTAACATTCCTAAATCATCAAGTTGAATTGAGAAATCATGATGTTCGGCAACATGTCAACAAAACATTTGTCCAAAGACCAACGTACGTTGGTGGAGGGTCTATGTTAAGTTGGTTGATTGAAAATGAACAATATTAATCTAATGGCTATGATGGTTTTTGAAACCAACAACTACATAGAGGGTTGACTTTCTTTACTTCTCGTCTATGTCAGAGAATTACATGTCATTAAATACGGAGCCTTCAAGACCAAAGAAGTGTTCAGAGGTACCCCAATTCCGTCAAAATCGGCAAATGTAGCAAGGCATGCAGCAGTTTGAAACGGGTAGTATGCTGACCCCTCGCTCACGTTTTCAATGTGGTCTCATCTATTTGCATTTGCAGTAGAGGAATTGTAGCGTTTGATTCGGGTTAAACGTCGGAACGAAAAAAGGCCCAAGAACAGACGAAAAAGTCCTCAAAATCACATCAAACGCTACAACGCTCTTATGGATGTATACACATATTTCTCCAGTGAAAATTCTGCCAATGACTCTTTCCTTCTGTGTTTACAGACATTGTCAGATTTGAGTCACCACATACAACTTACTACTTACAAGGACTGCTTCCTTGCCTGTGGAGTCACGTACAGTGTACACCACAACTTGGCACAAGCAGAGCCAAGCCCTATCCTACACATACGTCATCCATAAAGATGGCTTTTAAACCCATCGAAAAAAAGCCTAAAAAGGAAAACTATTGCTATTCATTTCGAAATTTTCCACTGGTACACGTTGAGTAATAATAACATGACTGTGTGGAAAAAAAACAAGCTGCCCACAGGCACTCGAATCAATCTGTAGACGATCATTTTTTAAGTATAGTAAATAAATAAATATATATGTTAAATATTCACTACACATTTTTAAAAAATCATACATATTGATTCGAGTGCCTGTGCTGTGCGCTGAACGTACAAAACATTCTGAGATTAATTCTAAGGTCACAAAGGTGTGTAGTTACAACTATCGCTAAGCGGATATGGCAAGGGTTATAGTTTTTAAACGCCAACAAAAATATATACGACTTACTTTGTTTGGGCGTTAAATGAACAATTACAATATGTCTTCAATGTTAAAATTGTCCTCGTTGACGACAGTTTTCCTGCAGCTTCAAATATTTTGTGTGGCGGAGAGTTTGTGGTGGAACTTATTATACATGTACATGTACATGTATACATGTAGCAAACGTTAACACCGCCATACTTTTTCGAAGCAATGCATTGTGGGTATTTATCAGGGCCCGGGCGGCTTTCGGGGGGGGGGGGGTTAGGGCATATTTTAGAAAATGAAAATTAGGGGAGGCCACATTTTACACATTAGCCCACCTCTGCCACCGGTTGTAAATCCTACTGCTACCACAATCCCACCATTGTAAAGTAAATTATATAAACATGTCATATCATCATCATCATCATCATCATCATCATCATCATCATCATCATCATCATCATCATCATCATCATCATCATCATCATCACCATTTTTTAGTATTGATAAAGGTCAGCGACTTGTGCAAAGTTTCAATTGGTGAGATGTAAGTGTCAATCCAGTGCGAATATGCCACTATGCCCTGCAAGTTGCAACAGTACCAGTTCCTGCCCGGGGGTCCTTGGTCTATCTGCTAGACCTCGGATGTTCTTCCGATATATATAACGAGTGTGAAGCTATCATCATATTCACATTGATCGTAGAGGTCAACTTTTGAAAGTGAAGATGAATATGAATATGATGGTAGCTTCACACTCGTTCCGATATACGACACACGCCCGAACAACGCTATCGAGGATGGGGGGGGGGGGGGGGGGGGGGGGCAAACAAACGATTTTGTTACGGCGCCCTCTGGAGAGGCAAGGTTATCTTTGACCCATGACCCAGCTAGTATTGTTGTGAACGGGGACATACATCAAGTTAGGTTGTCATGTCAGTCGACAGGGCCGAGTGTAAGTTGATGAGTGTTGAAGCGAAGGCTGCGATGCAAGAGGTTTCTTTTGCCGTAAAGTCTGTTGAAATATCTGAACTACTTCCACATACTGACGAACTGGTTCATCTCAATTTGAAGACCAAAGAAGAACAGACATATTGCGTGGAGTTATCAGTGAAAGGTTTCCGGGTAAGTGCACTCGTACACCGATACTTCTGATCACAGGGAAAAGGACGATACATAATATATATATATATATATATATATATATATATATATATATATATATATATATATATATATATATATATATATATATATATATATATATATATATATATATATATATATATATATATATATATATATTAGTAGCAGAGCATTATAGATTTAATTCAAAAGAATAAGGATGTAATAAGTCGTTATGGTCTGTGTATATACCGTCCATTTGTTTTTCGTTTGTCTATTGCAAACAAGAAAAACGAAAAACCAGTGCCTACTTCGTTTTTCATTTTCTCGTTTTTCGTGTCATTGATCAGAAAACAGAACAAGGAAAACGAACTGTTTTTTCCATTGCCGTTTCGTTTTATAATAATACAAAAACAGTAAACAAACTCTGTTCCATTTTTTCCTTTTTCGTTTAATATGGAGATAGTAAAGGCTTTTTCCATGACACGAAAAACGAAAACTGAATTGTATTCCTTTTTTGTTTTCCGATCGAGAAAATGAAAAACGAAGTACGCACTGGTTTTTCGTTCTTCTTGTTTGCAATAGACAAATGAAAAACAAATGGACGGTATATACACGGACCAAATGGCTCCTGTGTATCTTACTTGATACTCTACTATTATTTAAGCAATAAACCACCCCAAGATAAGAACTATCGTACCAGCAGTGCATTATCACTCGTTTTAGACGCGCTAGCTCGATGTCTAGACCAATCAGATCCCTCGATTTCCACCATCAATATACTGGTATAATATAATAGTAGTTATACCGCTCTACATGTATATGTATTGAGCACTGTTTGCTCCAGTATAGACATATTGTGTATGCTGAGTTGAGTATATATATATTCTCTCTATTTCAAATAAAAATTAAATTATTGTTTCCTCACTGTTTTTTTCTAATCTTGCTGTTAGATCTCCGGGCTTTCTTCCGATGCAATCAATCAATCAATCAATCTTTATTGCATACCAACATGCCATAGCAAGCATGGTAAAGCATACAAAAATAACATACAGAAATAAAGCGAAGTTCGCTGTGTGAACGAAGTTCGCAGTGAGGGTTGCCCAAACATCTAGCTAATGTCATTTTCTGACTTGACATTCCGTTGAGATGACGAATGGCCATGGGTTGGGTCATGTATGCATATATATATGTAAATATATTCAATAACCTATGACCTCTATAATGCTAATGCTCTATAATACTAATGTCCAATATCACATGATGATAACAAACTACTAACTATTATGTCTTTAACAGTTTATGGTAATTGTGAGTTTGATGAGTGTGTAGACGTTGTCATTCACACATTTCAGTTAAGGCATTGGTGGTTATTTTTACAAGCCCCTCCTTAAGCTGAATATGCATGAAAAAATAGCTATTGTCCTCTGTGCTTGTCATCAATATGGTTCTCTGATTGGCAGTTATTATATCCCTGAACTGTGGAGATGACTTTTCCTAGACGGCTAAGACCTCGGATGTTCCATCCTCGATGTACAGTCATGTCATATTAGAGAGTTTCGGCTACACGTTCAACGTGTACGCGAATGCGCAACTCACTTACGTTCACGTTCACGTATCAGCTGTGACCTAATTTTGCTTCGGCTAGCCGTTTACGTATATCAATAACAGATTACATGGTTAGCCTAAATATTACATTAATGTTTTGGTTATATGACATAAATAGCGCAATGACAATAACCGTATGACTCGACATTATGACAAGACAAATAATTAAGCAGATATATTTACGTGAATAATCTCGTATGTTCACAATAAAATCACCCTGTAGTATCTTGAAGATTGCAGCGACAGTCATCATCGTACATCGTGATTTCTGTGCGAAATCAGTTACGTGAAGGCAGCCACAGATTCAAGGCTGCATTTTAAATATTTTATCAAGGAAAACAAAATTACTGAGGTGTATTATGTTGTGAAGGGTCAACCTTGCTAAAAGTATCAACATTTTTGATAATATTAGTGATTATTTTACAAAAAATTTTAAAAGAAATTTCACGTTGTTTACTTACGTGTAAACAGCCGTCGCCACGTTCGAAACGCCTGCGAAACTTGTCAGTACGCAGAGAAGTAGGTCAAAATTGCGACGTAGTAGCACAAAATCTCCTACGTCACATGTGCGCGTACACGTTGAACGTGTAGCCGAAACTCTCTATTATGTAGGGAGAACACCTAAAGTGAATGAGTCAGAAACTTGGTGAGATGTTTCTAGAAGTGTTATTCTATATCCTTGCTTTTCCTCAAAAATCTTCAACTCTGAAATTACCCAGTTAAGTAGAGTGAGCTTAACTTTGTTGAGAATGTGTAGATTTGTCCTCATTAATAGCTGACACAGTGAGAACAGTACATTGTTAATTAGCTATAATGTTTACTTTACTATTTCCTCTGGTGGTTATGTGTGTATCATGGCCAGTTTGGTTTATGACTTGATTATGTAATATGTTGTAAGACAGTTGTTTCATCACCTACCCATCTAAACTGAATGTAGCTGGTGTTTAAAATATTACAATAAGACAACCAAGAAAGTTAAACCTGTTACATTGGTATGACTTGGTTCCAAATTGATTTTAAAAATATAAAGAAGTATGAAACCTTGTAGACACATCACTTTAAAGTTTGATTAGGATGTTGATGTACTTGTCTTGTACACTTCCAACATAGGATGGCTGGATTATTATGATGGAAATTAGTTATGAAAAGTTTGTTTTGGTTACAACTTTAAAATGATATATCTATCATTGCCCTGAACATGAAGTTGTGCGACAACACAATATTTGCACTATTTTTTCTTCCATCGCAATCCAAAATACAATGACCACAATTTTCAAAACAGCATGACCCCCCCCCCACTGCCAATTTCAAAAACAGGGTGACCCCCCTACAAATCCACCCCCACCCTCCCAATCGCTACTCTCATTTCAATAGCTGTCTTCCTCTGACTTTTTGGTGAACGTAGTCCTTCAAAGTAACCTCTGACCTTTGACCTGAATAAAACGATTAGCAGATACTTTTTCAGTGGTATCTGTATGATATATGAAATGCTAACTTCTTATTGGAACCACACAGAATTTATTCATACTATAAAATTAAGGTACACTATAAGATGTATTGCTCCCTACATTACACATGTACATGTATATGTTGTATGGGAATTATTCAGATGGTGTATTGTGGTTGTCTATTGAGGGCACATTGCTATGTTGCAATGTACCTGTCAAGTCCTAACAGATCCAAATGTGAAATAAAGGAAGTTGAAACAGGTTAGAAAAAGATTATGTATGTTAACAGTTAAGATGCTACGATTTATATCACTTTCAAAAATACCCATTTTCACTTGTACTAATTTAAATATTTTGTATGATTTGCCTTGTACAGATTGTTGGAAACCAGTTTGACTGTGTTGGTAACTCTGCTGACAATTCATACTTTGAAACCATTTATGCCCTACTTGACAAACTCAGTCCAGGTTATAGACTTAGCTTTGGTGAAGCCCTTATCAACAAACTGTCTATGTTACAAGACACCAACAAGATACAGCAAGACGATGATAAGACATGAACAATTAACATCAATATTATTATTATTAGAAGTTAGACGACTGACTTTTTGTTGATGTTCATGTTTCTTATTTCTAATAGCTGAGCATTCAGTATTCAACTATTTGTATACAACACTTTGAAATGAACTGTTTTAACAATGTGATAAAGACACTAGACTCTTTACAATACTGCTTAACAGATGTGCAGAGATCATGGTAGAATTGACCGTACTATTCAGCAGCGATCATGGTAGAATTGACTACTATTCTGTGGAAATCAGCTTGGAAATCAGATTAACACGGTAACAGAAAGAGCCAATCACTGGCATCGACTCATTCTTGGGGAATACCCTTTTGTCAATCATGTGATAATGCATGTGAGGACATTATCATTATGCACACAGTTTGAATTTCTGACTATTTAGTCATTGTTCATGATACCACTAAGCAACCGAAACTTTTACATTCTATTTCTCTACCCTTCAAATATAGACTTGTTATTTTTGTGGAGGGGTTGGGTGTATAGTGGCATTGTTCACATAAAACAACAATCGCGCGATTCACGATCATACATGAGGCGCATGTTATGAAATGAGCAACAGAAAAAAAATAAAAAAATAAATATAATAACTATGACTGCTTGAAGTTGTTCTTGAGTGGAACTCTTGAAAGATGAAAGTGAAAGAGTTAGAACTTAGATAAATATCTTGATGAGTATTAATTACCCAAACAGAGGAAATTAAAAAGAGAAAAATTAGACATAATATCCACTCACATAGTAGGAATACAAGAATTTAGATCTAGAAAAATGACTGCATATGAAATTAAAACTAATATCATGGGTATGAGTGAAACAGATAGTTGTGACTCTGAGACTGAAAGTGACACTTCTGTAATGAGTGTGCTAGGCAGTGATGGAGACAATTGTGATACTGATAGCTCAGAAAGTTCATGTACTGATGATAACACTGATAGTGATTGTGATGAAACAAGTCTGCACATCCTCGCGGAAAAGTTACTTTGAGAAATGGCAGAATTGCAGATCGATTTTTGTTGCATTAAATAATCATGTTTTTTCAATGACCTCCCCCCTAGAAAATTGTGAAATTTTTGTTGTGTGTGCTAACCCCCCCCCCCCCAATTTTTCCTGGAAAAAATTGATTCCCCCCCCCCCCCGAAAATCCTCTGCTCCCACTGGAAGTAAAATCTGAAAACTCCCTTAATACTATGTTAGTAATTGGTTAAACCAAACATGAATATTTATAACATCTTGAATATGCATGTGAAAGTTTCAGAGTGGAATTTAGCTGGAAGAAATGACAGATAACGTAGGCACTATTCGCTCCTGGTATCACCCATGAAATGACAGATAACGTAGGCACTATTCGCTCCTGGTGTCACCCATGAAATGACAGATAACGTAGGCACTATTCGCTCCTGGTATCACCCATGAAATGACAGATAACATAGGCACTATTCGCTCCTGGTATCACCCATGAAATGACAGATAACGTAGGCACTATTCGCTCCTGGTATCACCCATGAAATGACAGATAACGTAGGCACTATTCGCTCCTGGTATCACCCATAAAATGACAGATAACGTAGGCACTATTCGCTCCTGGTATCACCCATAAAATGACAGATAACGTAGGCACTATTCGCTCCTGGTGTCACCCATAAAATGACAGATAACGTAGGCACTATTCGCTCCTGGTGTCACCCATGAAATGACAGATAACGTAGGCACTATTCGCTCCTGGTGTCACCCATGAAATGACAGATAACGTAGGCACTATTCGCTCCTGGTGTCACCCATGAAATGACAGATAACGTAGGCACTATTCGCTCCTGGTGTCACCCATGAAATGACAGATAACGTAGGCACTATTCGCTCCTGGTATCACCCATGAAATGCGTAAATATAACGTTCAGACGTATAACTCGTTTCTACTGTCGGGTAGGTTGTTGTAATGGTTGAGGGCAACACGCTCTACGATCGACTTGATGCAGGAGAGACAATAAATTGCAAGATGATGCGAGGTGCAAGGGTTTTAATATATTAATATTGATAATGTTAGGCATACTTATGGTACTTTTTCAGAATGAAATAAAATATATTGATACAGTTTAAAGAAGCACTCCACAGTCTCTGAGTCTAGTACATACAAAATGTTAATATAAAATAACAACAACAAATTGAAGGATTCCAAAAAAATGAATTTAAGAATAAAGGTTCTACGAACTCGAAACATAATTTCAATATATACATAAACAAGATTTGAACATGTTTTTCTCTTTTGTAATGCATATTGGGAAGGTTACTTGTTAAGTGGACCTGGAAGTTGAACTCCAAATCGTTCAATCAATACACTTATCGGTCGAACCTCAGACCATTCAAATGATCACTACAGTGGTCTGAGATTATACTGGAGAGCAAATAATCGAAACTTTTGTAACCTCTCACGTGGCCTTTCTCTAATGTTGTCAATTAGCAAATGAAACAGTATACCTTTCCACTTGATATCATGCTATAAACAATTGTGGTACAGAAAATGCTTTACTTTGGTGTTATGGGTTGTAATAGTTATGTAGAACCATTCCACTGTATCATCTTTATTCCAGTCTCACAGAGGATAAGTTTTTCCCTACGCCTTCTTTCTTCTCTTCAACATTTGTAGTCGTTATCTCACAGTCATCACCACAATATTGTTCTCAATAGCGACTTGAATCTGTCACTTTATTTGAAAGCCTGATTAGTTGTTCATTACTCTTCAGCCCAACAAATATGTTTGGTGGTCTGTTGAGATTACACATACACTAAAATCAGTATCGCCCTCTATGTTGGACAACATGTCATTGCTTTGTGTAAACTTCCACAAGGTATAAAGCGATTATGATTTCGAAAGACTTTACTACAGCAATGCAACGGTTGGGAAGACATGGAAAATATTTTTGAAAAGTCAAACATTCGTAATAGTTAAGATATGAGAACAAGGGTATCATTGAGTAATTGTTAATTGCATTATAAAGGAGCGAATCGAGTATAGATACTGTTCTGTGTTTTGGAATCTTGTCTTCTTACCAGATTCTTAATGTTTTGCAATCTTCCTCCTATCACCATTATCTTCTCCATTTTTACTTTAACATCTTCAGCTGTCTTTTCTGTTCATCCAAAATAACCTGTTCTCCCTGTGATATCTTTTGTCAACTTTTGTTCAGCGGTGCTCTCTCTTAATTAATGTTTTCCTTTCGTCTTCTAGTTTTTCTTTCAAGTTCACAGCTTTTATCATCTTCATACTTATTTTTCTTGTTTCTTTGGCCAAAGAGATTCTGGTGATCATAAGTAAGTTCATCTCCTGTCGTTTCACGAACTTGTTCAATGTCTCTAAGTCGAACTTCTGTTCTCTCTTAATATCACCCAATCGTGCTTCTACTTTATTTTCCATCTTTTCCAGCTCAATTCCACGCCGGTACGCCTCTCTTGACATTTTTCCTTCTTAAGTAACTTTTCAAAACCATGCGTGAAGTCGGTTTGATTGTTCGTTGCTACTCCCAGTTTCTTTTTTAATTCAGCATCCTGTCTCACTAATTCGTTTTCTTTCTGTCAAATTTTCTTTTCTTGCATCTAACAGAAGCTTCCTTAATTCAATTTTTTCTTCCCGATTTTCCAATTCTTCTTATTTCTTCATAATCATTTGCTGTTCTTTGTACAATTAATTTGTTTGCATGTACTTTTAAGCGCCCCTTTGATGATGCTAAAAGTGGTTCTTTGTTTGGCAAGACACTAGCGCGATCACGTTTTCCTTTTCTATCATAACTATGTCATTGTCATCTTGAGAAACTACTCTTTTGACAAAAATTTTTGTTGCAGATTCTTTTCGTTCCTCCTACTCCTTCATCAAGTATTTCTATTTCATTATTTGTGTTGCCTTGGTACAAGTGGCCTGAATTTCATTTCCTTCTGCTAGCTTCTTAGCCAGGACATGGCATAATGTCAACAATGCAGTTACTATAATACCGTATTGTTACACGATCGAACAAAGTCGTCGGTAGCAATAACCTTTGTCTGTTTAATAATAATGTAACTCGCTGAGAGAGAGAGAGAGAGAGAGAGAGAGAGAGAGAGAGAGAGAGAGAGAGAGAGAGAGACACACACACACACACACACACACACACACGTTCTCATGCCAATATATGCTTAAGAACTATACTTGCAGCGAAGGAAGATGTTTAATTTCGCTTCTCGATGTAAGAAGTGTAATTGTTTTATTATTCATTGACAAAAGCTTAGACATAAGAAAGAGAAATACGTGTACAAATATAAAATACATATGAAAAATACAGACCAGTGATCACTTTAGTAATGTATTTTCGTAATGAGGTGTTCGCAATGCCGTTGAAAATTCTTATATTTAGTTTCAACTAAGAATGACGAGTGTGTGAATCTTTAGTCTACTTCTATTTGCCATCAATAACTTAATAAATGGTATTACTAATAATCTGTATCAAAGGAATGCATATTACAAACAATGCACCTGAACTTTGGAGAATAACTTGAGTGAATTCAGTCTTGAAAAAGATATAGATTTGGATATCTTATTTGACAAGAAAAGATATAGATATGGATATCTTATTTGACAAGAAAAGACTTTCTATCTTACCTTGAGTACATGTTGTTAATATAGACAAAGAAGCTCGCCTGGAGAAAATCATTTTCAAGGTAATATAAGTGAATATATCTGAGGTTAGTCAAGTTACGTGTACACCGTATGCTTAATCTGAGTTAATGGCAATATACAATGCTGTCACTCGGTAAATTGTATCATGTACTAATATTATATTCTGGCCTTTGAGTGAGAAATGAGACAAATTAAAATTGTAACTGTAAGTAAATCTATGTACTTGTACTATATTAATTGCGATGGCTGGGTTGTAAATCTATTTTCTACAAAAAGGTGACGTGCACGGTGCATAAGCCATCCCCGGATAACATCAGCACACAGGCCGCGTGTTTTGTACAGTAGTGTTAACACCTCGGTACAGGATTACACTCTAACTTTCGAGCAATTAACCCGGATAAATAAAATTCAGCCAATAAAGTTATAACTGTGAATTGATGTTTGTACTAGTCTAAATTGTGATTATGAAATGGCAGGGTCGCAAAGCACGAAAAGTAAACGATGTATGCTGGGACGCTATGCAGAGAGCAGATAAACTTAGACCCACAGGGGCGTGTAATATTTCATAGATTGTTGTTTTCTTATTGCTTAGAATGCCGTTTTCTTAGGAAAATATCGTACGAATCTTGCTGCTACAAATGTATCAATCTCTATACTACTAAGAAATCTTCCCTTTACATGTAGGAATATATATTAATCGAAAGGTTGTTATATTTAGTCTGTAGACCTGGAAAACAACAATCTATGAAATATTACACGCCCCTGTGCTTAGACCCACGTCCGCTTACGAGCGGTGGGCGGTCATTTCGTCCCAAAAGCAACTCGTCCCAATAAAGTTGTTCCCTGGTCAACTCGTCCCACAACCAACGCGTCCCACTGGCACTCGTGCCACTGCCACTCGTCCCACTGCTATCTCGTCCTATTCAAAGAATTTCTGTGTGGTTCATAATTAATTGCAAATAGGCATAACGCATGTAGCGTCATAGTCCTAGATCATGCTTGCATGCCGACGGTGCACGGGTCTACACTGTCTTGAGGATCAAAGGGACGACTAACTCCGTATGCAGACAGGACTAGTGGCGTTCGGAAACATAACTATAAAGTAATTGTTTGTAATTGCAAAACTTTCGACAGATGAAAAGTCGGGTTGCCTTCCCGACAGAATCTGCCAAAGTTACTTCATTTCATGTTTGTGTTCTGAACGCGTAGCTAAACACAATATTTGTATACGCCTTGTTACATGTTGTACATGATGATTTTAGTGTGTATCTAAACCTCGCTGATAATTTCTTTTTTAAACGCCAGAAAATTACAATTAATTTACGAAAAATGTGAAGGTTTTAGCCCGAAGAAAGTAAATCTGCCCATTCGTCATATTTCGGTTAACATGTTGCAACCCAAATAGTACGTCTTTCACTACCATTTACTAAACTTGTCTATTAAAACTAATCCGACTGGCAACTACTCTGCGTATTGTGTATTTGTGGTACGCGACTACGAGGTTGGTGATGTGATAGTAAAGGTGTTGGATTTGACGATATGTCACGAGGTATCGTTGTTGGACAAGTGGTGTCATGCAAGATACCAGCGAGGGGTAAGCTTAGGTAGGTAGAGAGGTCATGGGAAGAGATAACGTTAGCCTAGGTTAATTTGTATTTGACGAGTTGGTTTACACACAAATAATACAGTGGGTGGGACGAGTTCGTTTTGGGACGAGTTACATGTATTTGTGGGACGAGTGGCGATGGGACGAGTTCGTTTTGGGACGAGTGTCTGGCAACCATTACGAGCATGCACCACAGCTCGATAAATTATGTATACTAAACCCTGGCTTTTGAGCATAAAGAAAGAGACAAATAAATTCATGATTGAGTAAATTTTATTTCTTTTTACCTCCCGTAAGGGTACGGGAGGTATTAAAATACAAATGTGTGTGTGTGTGTGTGTGTGTGTGTGTGTGTCTGTCTGTCTGTCTGTCTGTCTGTCTGTCTGAATAATTTGCATAATTAATAATTTTCGGTAATTAGGCTATATCATAAGAATACATACTTCAATTTCAATATAATTCAGTACACTTGTTAACAATAACAATCGCACATGTCCTGTAAAGCTTGTAGATGTACCTTTCAATAATTTGCATAATTAATTATTCTTGGTAATTAGGCTATATCTTACGACTGCATACTTCAATTTCAATACAAATTAGTACATAATGTTAACCACAACAAAGCAGGCACGTCCTATAAAATTTGGTGCTATAGCATACAGTATTAATGACAAATTTGCATAATTAATGATTTTAGATAACTAGGTTGTATCTTAAAAATGCAATCTTCAAATTTCGTATAATATTATACATATATCAACCATAATAATACGCACCTGTCCTATGAAGTTTGTTGCTACAACTTTTACCTTTTAATGAGTATTTTGAATAATAAACGATATTCAGTAATTAAGCAGTATCATGCACTCTTCAAATTCCGTAGAATTTGGCACATACATTAACTTAAGAAAGCACGCTTGTCCAAAAACAAAGCCTGTTACCATAGTTTTTTTTTATTTTAATGAGTTATTTGCATAGTTAGTGATTCCCTTATGGGAGGCATTCAGTTTAAATCTGGTTAATGATTACTTTGGGACAGCAGGGACGAAGCCATAGCCATCAGATATTTTCTTCGAAAGTGACATATACAACGTATTATAGAAAACTTTAGAAAAATCGGTTCTAATGTTTCAAATGTTGCACCACCAACAATTAAATAATTCATCCTCAAACTTAAATGTTATCACTCGAAAATAAAGTTTTGGCCACAAGAATTAAACATTTTCGTTTTGCAAATTAATTTTCTTCTCTGGAAAAAGATTGTTTTGTCACAGAAAATATTGATATTTCTATTTTGACCCAAAACATTAATGTCTTGTCATATGATAGAAAAGTTTTATCCTTGTATTAAATATTTTGCTCTCAAAAATAAATTATTTATTTCAGAAATTTAACTTAATTTTCATTTGTCTCCGTATTAATCTATTCGTATACATGTCTTTTGGAGTCTGTCATATTGTAAACTTATTCTACGATTAAAATGTTTTCATTATTTAATAAAACACCCCACGTAAGTGTACATGTGCATTATCTATCATGATGCTGTTTATTCATATTTTGTTCACATTGTATTTCTGGCTTTATAGAATTAACCAGAATCCAGAATATGTGTAAGCATGTAATAAGCTAATAACATATTATAAAAAATAAAGAATCTTGTTCTTTATTATAATAATTTTCGGATTTCACTACAATTGTTGCCTCATTCCCCTCTTCTGGTGGAATGACAGTTTCAGTAGTTTTAGATGTTGTACCACAGGGAGCTCAGGCTCAGTTAGTTTTGTTTACAAATATAAACAAACAAGTAAACAAACAAACAAACAAACAAACAAACAAAACACAAATAAGTAAAACATACATACATACATACATACATACATACATACATACATACATACATACATACATACATACATACATACATACATACATACATACATACATACATACATACATACATACATACATACAAACAAACAAACAAACAAACAAACAAGTATACAAACAAATAAACAAAACAAGTAAACAAATAAACAAACAAGTAAACAAACAAACAAAATAAACAACGAACAAACAAACACTGCCCCCCCCCACTCGCTACGGTTGTGTTTGTTTTGTTTGTTGGTTTGTTGTCGTTTACTCGTGTATGTATCTACTCATGTATCGGGTAGTTAGTTTGTTTATGTTTGTTTGTTTGTTTGTTTTTGTTTGTTCATTTGTCTGTTTGTTTATTTGTTTGTTTGTTTACTTGTTTATTTATATATATATAAACAAAACTAACTGGGGGGGGGGGTTGTGTTTGTTCGTTGGTTTGTTGTCGTTTACTCATGTATGTATCTACTCATGTGTCGGGTAGTTAGTTTGTTTGTGTTTGTGTTTGTTTGTTTGTTTGTTTGTTTTTGTTTGTTCGTTTGTCTGTTTGTTCATTTGTTTGTTTACTTGTTTATTTGTTTGTTTTTACTTGTTTGGGTTTTGTTTGTTTGTTTGTTTGTTTACTTGTTTATTTATATTTATAAACAAAACTAACTCGTGGGTTATTTCCAGATGTGACCATGTGGGGGGGGGGGTTGTTCGTTGGTTTGTTGTCGTTTACTTATGTATGTATCTACTCATGTGTCGGGTAGTTAGTTTGTCTGTTTGTTTATTTGTTTGTCTACTTGTTTATTTGTTTATATTTACTTGTTTGTGTTTTGTTTGTTTGGTTGTTTAATTGTTTGTTTATATTTGTAAACAAAACTAACTGAGCCTGAGCTCCCTGTGCTACAACGTGAGATGTACTGCTACTGGTGTGTCTCTAGATGTTGTACAGGGTCAGCAACAACGTGAGATGTACTGCTACTGGTGTGTCTCTAGATGTTGATATCATGGACTGCCTTCTCACTGCCTGGGATGCTTTGTTTAGGAGAGTTTTTGCCCTCAGCTTCATTCGTAATGCTTGCAGTGTGTTCACATTTGCTGGTGTATTCATACCGAATTTTCCTGAGAAAGCGTGTTTCTCTTTAGTTTCATGGTTACCTCAGAATTTGAGCGTTCACAATCTGACGTAGGTATACGCATACATTGATTGGTTGGCTATATTGGCAATAGTAGCATTGAGCACCTCGATTTCTCTCTGCAGTTTGTTCTTGTTTTTCTCTTTAGATTCTAAAGATTCCTTCCATGCATATAATTCTTTATTGAAGTCAACACCTTTTTAGCTCTTCTTGCTTGTTAGCAAGGGACTCATCACATACAGTAAGGAGAAGTTTGTTAAGTCTTTTGAAGGCCTGCAATAAGAAAGTAAATGCAATTGATACCATACCCAGAAAATACTACAAAGGTTTTATTTGTTAATTACAGCTAGACCGATCCTATTATTTCTAAATGACCACATGATGTTAAAAATCTAGATTGCCATAAAAATAATAAACATTCTTCTCATACTTTTCTATTCCAGTGGCCATGTTTGGACTTCCAAACTTCTCCTAGCAAACAAGGTGGCTTTTAATCGATATTTAATCCAGTGGACAACACAACAAAAAACTTTAACAATTCAATTCAATTCAATTCAATTCAATTCAATTCAGTTCAGTTCAGTTCAGTTCAGTTCAGTTCAGTTCAGTTCAATTCAATTCAATTCAATTCAATTCAATTCTATTCAATTCAATTCAATTCAGTTCAATTCAATTCAATTCAATTCAATTCAATTCAATTCAGTTCAGTTCAATTCAATTCAATTCAATTCAGTTCAGTTCAATTCAATTCAATTCGATTCGATTCGATTCAATTCAATTCAATTCAATTCAATTCAGTTCAATTCAATTCAATTCAATTCAATTCAATTCAATTCAATTCGATATGATGCTTTGAGGTTCGTAGGCGACATTATGATGAAGATAAAAACACAACGGTATAAAATCACCACATTACTCTTCATTTTTATTACAAATATTAAACATAAGGGAGCCTTCAATATTTACAGGGGGCAGAGGAATCAGGGGTGGGGGGTCACATTTTAAAACCTGTTCTTGGGGGAGGGTCATATTTTGCATTACAATGTTTGGGGAGGGTCACATTTTACAATCCGTAGTTTTGTGACCAAATTGAAGATTCAAATATTGTCAATTTGTTTTGTGTGTTATGAGATGTAAATGTGAGATGAGCACTCAACACTTATTTTTACTAGTTGTTTACATGCAAAAATACAAAAATTAAATACATATATTGTAAAAAAATTGTTCAATAAAACGATGCATTTTGTTAAGTGTACCCATCTCACCTTATCACTCACACTGTCCGTGAATGTTGTTGTTAAAATATGATGGTGATTGTAGCAGTGATGATGATGATGATGATGATGATGATGATGATGATGATGATGATGGTGGTGGTGGTGGTGGTGGTGGTGGTGGTGGTGGTGGTGGTGGTGGTGGTGGTGGCGGCGGCGGCGGCGGCGGCGGCGGTGGTGGTGGTGGTGGTGGTGGTGGTGGTGGTGATGATGATGATGATGATGATGATGATGATGATGATGATGATGATGATTTAGTTTTGAATGTCATAGAGAACACGGACAGTGATACATGTACTGACTCAAGTAGTACCAGTGAGTCAGATTAGAGTGAAACTGATATTATGGCAATACTGAAGGTAAACGTGATGATGATGATGGCAATGATATCGGGGAACTTTTACAAGTGACCAGATCCGGCAGAGTATGGATAACATGGAAAGCATGTTTTAGCTAGATTGTGTATGATTATAAGAGAAAGGTAACTAGCCAGTCTTTTACTGTTTGTCACTTTATATGTAGAAATATTGCTTTCTGATACAGAGTCAAAGTCATTTAATTTGTATGTATACATATAATGGGAATATTGATTAACTTTCAGTATATGCAATTGTCATGGGGAGGGTCATGTTTTACAAAATGGGACAACTGGGAGGGTAACTTTTTACAAATGGAGAATGGGGGAGGGTCGTGTTTTACTTAACAGACCATGTGTGATTTCCTCCGGCCCTCCCCCTTGTAAATACTGAAGGCTCCCTAACATTCGTCTGAGTTCTTATTGATGGTGGGGATTTCTAATAAAGGAAATATTAGGTTTATTTCGTTGGGGGGGGGAGGGGGGAGGGGAGGTGTGAATATTTTGAGACCATAAAAAGGTTGCTGCAGGGTACTGCTAACACTTTTTTCTTAACACCGCCCATATCCATGTGTATGTATGTATGTATGTATGTATGTATGTATGTATGTATGTATGTATGTATGTATGTATGTATGTATGTATGTATGTGTGTGTGTATTATATATATACTAAGAAAAAAATAAAAAACATACACTACTAAAAACACGAGTAAAAACATATACATATATATATATGATAACTGCACACACACAATATATATATATATATATATATATATATATATATATATATATATATATATATATATATATATATATATATATATATATATATATATATATATATATATATATATAGTTTTGGTAGTACTGGAACTCTTTCTTGGTTGTAACTCGGAGTTTCACGCATGGTGCGATCATCAGACAACTCATCAGACAAGAGTTGTCTGATGATCGCACCATGCGTGAAACTCCGAGTTAGAAATAGTTCCAGTACTACCAAAACTATTACGCTCTGCCACTGCGGTATAGAGCACTGTCTTAGCAGTAAGTAAAAATATTGTATGAATAATTTTGTTTAGGTTCCACGTAATGTAGTCTTGTGTTCAGGATTACTGTTAAGGGAGAACCATTTGATTTCTGGGAGGGGGGGTATGGAGGATTTTGAGAAAAAAAAATGTTTCCAGGTGAACCAGAAAAAAAAAATTTGATCCTGTATTGGCTTGAAAAAAAAAGTTGTCATAAACAGACAAAAGTTAATTTTTTTGTCACAATGCACCAGAAATGAGCAAATCTGGAAAGCTTATTCTCAAGTATTCTTTGGCGGCACAATATTTTTAATACAAGTATAAATTCCCTTTTTTTTCCAGCACTTATCATTAAAGCATGTACTATATAGCTCTGCTTTAAACCCAAGTGCACACAAAGTTTTCCTTTCCTTTTCTGACCCAAGAAAACATATTTCAGGATTTTTGTTGCAATATCTCAATGACACAGTCAATATCTGAAGGGGACTATTTGGTTTCTGTAAATTAAGACAATTTAAAAAACAAGACAGGAGTCAATAAACTAGTGTCACATTACACATGCAAGATATTTTCTTCTGGTTCCTGGTACTACTATGATGGCTTAAAGGAAAGCAATTCACAGGGGTCAGGAGTACAGCACTCCCCAGATCAGTCAGCTCCTCAGGGATATTTTACATGTCATCTTTTGTACATACAAATTTAAGTAGCAGAAGTATGGTTGGTAGACAGACGTCTTTCATACTAACTGCTAATTCTTCTACTTGCACAGAACAAGTTATTTAGAGGTACAGTTGTGAACCATTGTGACATGGTATATATATGAACAACGCATTACAAACTTAATGACTAATTTAAAAAAAATGTGCACTGCTACTCCATTTGAAAAAAAAATTGATGCAGGACTGACAGTAGAAAAAAAATATTGCTGTCACTCTGGAAAAAAAAAATCTGCTCCCATACCTACTTCCTCCATACCCCCCCCCCGAAATCAAATGGTTCTCCCCTTACTACTAGTAGATATGCCTCAGTAATTTGATGGATCTAGTTTGTCTCCTGTTTTGTTTTTTGCGTTGATATCGATGTTCCAGGTATCTGGATACTATCCTCTTTTGTATACAACATTGAAAAGTTTCTATTATATAAGAGGACAATATCCAAAATGGACAATGGATTACTGATAATGATTGAAAATCAAATATTAACTTTATGATTATTCTTAACCTGTAAAACTATAACAGAACAACAATATATTACAACGCAATACATACCAGCGTTTTATCGTTCAATAACATAAATGTTTCGATAAAGATGCTTTAAAAGAGGACAGGGATTTTTAGCGATCATTTCTTCACCAATTGAAAAGTAAATGCCTGGACGAGGGTCCAACAGAGTCGGCGCATTAGATACGTACGAGTGCAGGGCATCTGAGCCGAACGAGTATACTTCTGCATGGCCGCTCTCGTATGAAGTGTTTGGGGACTTGAACGACGAAGACATGGCGGCTGTTACGGGCTACGAGAACTTACAGATGAAAAATATAGGTGATGGTAGCAATCCAGCGCCAATCGGTGAGTAAATCAAGATCCGATCGGCTGTCGTAAAGCCTAAAGGTGTTCTTATGGATAAAAGTCACGTTATATAATGTTATTGTTGACATGGTATCTGCCAGTGTAGTATGCTGTATGCAAAGGGCGTGTGTAGTATCGTTTATTCGTATGATTGTCAGTACAATGATCTACACATTACATATCGTAGTACTATAGTGACCAAAGTCAAAAACAGCCTCTAGCGTAAATTATGTGCTTTGCTTTCTTGAGATCGCCACTGTATCGTTTGCAACACTTCGTGTCAAAGGTCACACTGCGCCAACGACAACAAATTAATTCAATTTAATGAACGTGATGAATGGTATGCGGATCGGAAGCGGCACGCCTTCGTTTATAGACGCCTGTGTGTCTTGTACGTACATTTTGGGTTGGTTGTCTATGAGTTTTAAGAGCGCCGCTGTGTATATTACAAATAATGTTAAAATGGGTGTAACTGCAGATGTGGCCCAGTGCCCCAATCATAAAGTCAAGTTGTTGCTGTTCTGTACTGTAAGTACATGTAATTAGCTACCATCGTGAATTACATGTATTGATCGGGACTGTTTCACTCATATCATTCCTTATGCACATCATCATGAATGTGTTACACCATCAACTTCATGGTGAAATAAAATCAACAATTCGTCACTGAATTAGCTCTGTGTGTGAATGCTGAATAATGAACTGAATACTACTGACAATATTGTAGCAATAGCCATGCTCTTCTGTTCTAATATGGAAAGTGCAAGAAAGTGACATTGTGTATATTCATCTTTTGATTGAGAAACTGACATGGTTGTGGAACAAATCACTTGTCCTTCAGTCTCTACATCATATGGTACTTCAATGATCTGACATTGCATTGATCCAAATTTGTTGGAGGTGTTAAATAAACTGGAAGTGTGAATAATATTTAATGATTAATATAGTTAATTATTGCTTTAATATAATATAATTTCTGTAAACTAGATCAGAGATTAGATATAACTTTATTACAAGTACCTTTATAGAAAATTGACAATTCTATTTGGGTAATAAAGACATTAAAGACCACTACAATGAAATAAGCTAATATTGTATTATACCACTAGAGTGAAATAAGCTAATGTTATATTATACCACTAGAGTGAAATAGGCTAATGTTATATTATACCACTAGAGTGAAATAGACTAATGTTATATTATACCACTAGAGTGAAATGGGCTAATGTTATATTATACCACGAGAGTGAAATGGGCTAATGTTATATTATACCACTAGCGTGAAATAGGCTAATGTTATATTATACCACTAGAGTGAAATAGACTAATGTTATATTATACCACTAGAGTGAAATAGACTAATGTTATATTATACCACTAGAGTGAAATAGGCTAATGTTATATTATACCACTAGAGTGAAATGGGCTAATGTTATATTATACCACTAGAGTGAAATAGGCTAATGTTATATTATACCACTAGAGTGAAATAGGCTAATGTTATATTATACCACTAGAGTGAAATAGACTAATGTTATATTATACCACTACAGTGAAATAGGCTAATGTTATATTATACCACTAGAGTGAAATAGGCTAATGTTATATTATACCACGAGAGTGAAATAGGCTAATGTTATATTATACCACTAGAGTGAAATAGGCTAATGTTATATTATACCACTACAGTGAAATAAGCTAATGTTATATTATACCACTAGAGTGAAATAAGCTAATGTTATATTATACCACGAGAGTGAAATAGGCTAATGTTATATTATACCACTAGAGTGAAATGGGCTAATGTTATATTATACCACTACAGTGAAATAGGCTAATGTTATATTATACCACGAGAGTGAAATAGGCTAATGTTATATTATACCACTAGAGTGAAATGGGCTAATGTTATATTATACCACTACAGTGAAATGGGCTAATGTTATATTATACCACGAGAGTGAAATAAGCTAATGTTATATTATACCACTAGAGTGAAATGGGCTAATGTTATATTATACCACTAGAGTGAAATAGGCTAATGTTATATTATACCACGAGAGTGAAATAGGCTAATGTTATATTATACCACTAGAGTGAAATAAGCTAATGTTATATTATACCACTAGAGTGAAATAGGCTAATGTTATATTATACCACGAGAGTGAAATAGGCTAATGTTATATTATACCACGAGAGTGAAATAGGCTAATGTTATATTATACCACGAGAGTGAAATAGGCTAATATTATATTATACCACTAGAGTGAAATAGGCTAATGTTATATTATACCACTAGAGTGAAATAGGCTAATATTATATTATACCACTAGAGTGAAATAGGCTAATGTTATATTATACCACTAGAGTGAAATAGGCCAATGTTATATTATATCACTACAGTGAAATAGGCTAATGTTATATTATACCACTAGAGTGAAATAGGCTAATGTTATATTATACCACTAGAGTGAAATAGGCTAATGTTATATTATACCACTAGAGTGAAATAGGCTAATGTTATATTATACCACGAGAGTGAAATAGGCTAATGTTATATTATACCACTACAGTGAAATAGGCTAATGTTATATTATACCACTAGAGTGAAATAGGCTAATGTTATTATACCACTAGAGTGAAATAGACTAATGTTATATTATACCACTAGAGTGAAATAGGCTAATGTTATATTATACCACTACAGTGAAATAGGCTAATGTTATATTATACCACTAGAGTGAAATAAGCTAATGTTATATTATACCACTAGAGTGAAATAGGCTAATGTTATATTATACCACTAGAGTGAAATAGGCTAATGTTATATTATACCACTAGAGTGAAATAGGCTAATGTTATATTATACCACTACAGTGAAATGGGCTAATGTTATATTATACCACTAGAGTGAAATAGGCTAATGTTATATTATACCACTACAGTGAAATGGGCTAATGTTATATTATACCACTAGAGTGAAATAGGCTAATGTTATATTATACCACTAGAGTGAAATAGGCTAATGTTATATTATACCACTAGAGTGAAATAAGCTAATGTTATATTATACCACTAGAGTGAAATAGGCTAATGTTATATTATACCACTAGAGTGAAATAGGCTAATGTTATATTATACCACTAGAGTGAAATAGGCTAATGTTATATTATACCACTAGAGTGAAATAGGCTAATGTTATATTATACCACTACAGTGAAATAGGCTAATGTTATATTATACCACTAAGAGATGAGATGTTTCTGCATGTTATTCTTCAAAACATTTTGACAAAATTGGCCCTAGCAACCATGACCACGCCCTTAGCAACAACCAAATGGCAGTATATTTTGGTCAAATAACAACATCATATGGTAGGCAAATGAATAAACATTCAAAAAATGTATGCAAATACCATAGCAACCATGACCACGCCCATAGCAACAGCCAAGCGGTCGTGTATTTCACAAAGATAACAACAGGGATTAATAGACAATTGAATAAACGTTCAAAAAATGTATGTAAATTTGCCTAGCAACAAGACCACGCCCATAGCAACAGCCAAATAATCATGTATATTGCAAAGATAACAACAGGAATAGAAAGACAAATGAATAAACATTCAAAAAATGTATGCAAATGTGCCTAGCAACAAGACCACGCCCATAGCAACAGCCAAATGATCACATATATTGCAAAGATAACAATGGAGATTAATAGACAATTGAATAAACAGTCAAAAAATGTATGTAAATATGCCTAGCAACAAGACCACATCCATAGCAACAGCCAAATGATAGCATATGTCGTAAAGATAGCAACATGGTTGGATAGGCAACTGGATAGTCATTCACCAAATGAACACTTATTGTTCACATGTTAGCATTTTAAAAAATTGTACAGTTGTGCTACAACGCCATTGGCGGTATTTTTTAGTGCTTTGAGTCAGTGTGCAACTTGTATTCTCATCATGAGTTTGTTGCTAAGTTATTTCAGCTCATTTCCATACAGATACATGTTGAGCTTGACACACAGTAAGATTGATGTGACTTTCAGTATGTGACAAGCAATTAGTTGCATACCACAGATTGACTAGATACAATGTACATGCTAGTATCATCTTTTACAATGGAGAGGTCAAGTTTTGAAAGTAGTTTACTAAGTCTATGTGGCTGTTACAGTGGTTAGGATCTGTTGCATATCTAATGTTTTATATTGTTATACTCCATTCCGACTCTTTCCCATTGTTTCAACTGTGCTCTCAATTTCATTTAGCAGACACTTTTTCAGTTAATAAGACACTTTTTTCACAAAGAAAGTGTTTGCGTACGGTATATGTTAATCCATGAAATGAACTGTCAGCTAACACTTTAAACCCATAAATCTAACACTGTCCTCAGCATGTCAGTCATTTGTATAGCACTGTCCCCAACTTGTCAACTGTTACAATGCAACCAACATATGCTGCCCTGCCTAATACCTTCTACCGTGCCTAATTCTGCACCTGTCATTCTGTAATACATGTATGTGTTTAAAAAATCACCCTTAACCTTGGTAGGTCTTGAACACAGTGCCTCTAGTTCTGTACCTATATATCCAAAGACATGCTCTATTCAGAATAGCCATGTCACTTCACCAAAACTATCGTCGTAATAAAAACAGTAAATGTCCTCTGACATGTACTATATATAACTATCAGATAGGTTTGGATCTACAATGTACATGTATACAGTTATATGTACATGTATGTTGTGTATGTGTTTAATGTTTAGTTGTACAATATGTCAAGTGATGAAACATTCAGTCTTTGAAATAACTGACAGTAGCAAACAGCTCGCATAATTAAATCTATTAATAAATGGATTGGAATTTTATACAAGTCGTTGACCTCCATCAATAGTGAAAAATTGTGCTGTTGATGATGATGATGATGATGATGATGATGATGATGATAATGATGATGATGATGATGATGATGATGATGATGATGATGATGAAAGAATTGATGATATGTTTAGTGTATGTAGTAAGGTTTACCAGTATGACCTTCAGTTGTTTAGTGTGTGTGGTAAGTGCTACCAGTATTACCTACAGTTGTTTAGTGTGTGTGGTAAGTGCTACCAGTATTACCTACAGTTGTTTAGTGTGTGTGGTAAGTGCTACCAGTATGACCTACAGTTGTTTAGTGTGTGTGGTAAGTGCTACCAGTATTACCTACAGTTGTTTAGTGTGTATGGTAGGTGCTACCAGTATGACCTACAGTTGTTTAGTGTGTGTGGTAAGTGCTACCGGTATGACCTACAGTTGTTTAGTGTGTGTGGTAAGTGCTACCGGTATGACCTACAGTTGTTTAGTGTGTGTGGTAAGTGCTACCAGTATGACCTACAGTTGTTTAGTGTGTGTGGTAGGTGCTACCAGTATTACCTACAGTTGTTTAGTGTATGTGGTAAGTGCTACCAGTATGACCTACAGTTGTTTAGTGTATGTGGTAAGTGCTACCAGTATGACCTACAGTTGTTTAGTGTGTGTGGTAAGTGCTACCAGTATTACCTACAGTTGTTTAGTGTGTATGGTAGGTGCTATCAGTATTACCTACAGTTGTTTAGTGTATGTGGTAAGTGCTACCAGTATGACCTACAGTTGTTTAGTGTGTGTGGTAAGTGCTACCAGTATGACCTACAGTTGTTTAGTGTGTGTGGTAAGTGCTACCAGTATGACCTACAGTTGTTTAGTGTGTGTGGTAAGTGCTACCAGTATGACCTACAGTTGTTTAGTGTGTGTGGTAAGTGCTACCAGTATTACCTACAGTTGTTTAGTGTGTGTGGTAAGTGCTACCAGTATTACCTACAGTTGTTTAGTGTGTGTGGTAAGTGCTACCAGTATGACCTACAGTTGTTTAGTGTGTGTGGTAAGTGCTACCAGTATGACCTACAGTTGTTTAGTGTATGTGGTAAGTGCTACCAGTATGACCTACAGTTGTTTAGTGTATGTGGTAAGTGCTACCAGTATTACCTACAGTTGTTTAGTGTGTGTGGTAAGTGCTACCAGTATGACGTACAGTTGTTTAGTGTGTATGGTAAGTGCTACCAGTATGACCTACAGTTGTTTAGTGTGTGTGGTAAGTGCTACCAGTATGACCTACAGTTGTTTAGTGTGTGTGGTAAGTGCTACCAGTATTACCTACAGTTGTTTAGTGTGTGTGGTAAGTGCTACCAGTATGACCTACAGTTGTTTAGTGTGTGTGGTAAGTGCTACCAGTATGACCTACAGTTGTTTAGTGTGTATGGTAAGTGCTACCAGTATGACCTACAGTTGTTTAGTGTGTGTGGTAAGTGCTACCAGTATGACCTACAGTTGTTTAGTGTGTGTGGTAAGTGCTACCAGTATGACCTACAGTTGTTTAGTGTGTGTGGTAAGTGCTACCAGTATTACCTACAGTTGTTTAGTGTGTGTGGTAAGTGCTACCAGTATGACCTACAGTTGTTTAGTGTGTATTGTAAGTGCTACCAGTATGACCTACAGTTGTTTAGTGTGTGTGGTAAGTGCTACCAGTATGACGTACAGTTGTTTAGTGTGTGTGGTAAGTGCTACCAGTATTACCTACAGTTGTTTAGTGTGTGTGGTAAGTGCTACCAGTATGACCTACAGTTGTTTAGTGTGTGTGGTAAGTGCTACCAGTATGACGTACAGTTGTTTAGTGTGTGTGGTAAGTGCTACCAGTATTACCTACAGTTGTTTAGTGTGTATGGTAGGTGCTACCAGTATGACCTGTAGTGTTGTTATCAAGTGTCTGCTTCTAATAGAACATTTATGTATGTATGTATGTTTGTATGTATGTATGTATGTATGTATGTATGTATGTATGTATGTATGTATGTATGTATGTATGTATGTATGTATGTATGTATGTATGTATGTATGTATGTATGTATGTATGTATGTATGTTTGTATGTATGTATGTATGTATGTATGTATGTATGTATGTATGTATGTATGTATGTATGTATGTATGTGTGACCAAGATTTTGATATAATATAATGTATACTCTGTTTCATCATTGACCTGTAATTCTTTGTAATGCATATCACACTGTGACCTTTTGTGGGACGCCCTCACGAGGCAGAGAGGTGACATCAATCGACCTCTTTTGCAATATGGCTGTCTGACAATAGCTGTCTGACAATAGGTACTGCCATGGACAGATGGAGCCGCTGACTGATTAGCAATAAAGACATTACAACTTATAGTGTGAACCATGTCTGCGACTGAGTCAGTGTATGATCGTGTTCCCCTGGAGGGTTTGGGCTAAAAATACACAACGCAATCCAAGTTAACATCGACGATCACAACCGAACCGATGCCAGGGGTCACAAATGGTGCCGAGACCAGGATGTCCTTGTATTCTTATTGGTTACCGGAATTATCTGTCTGTGAATGAGATGGTCCAGTCGTCACAACAGTCCAGTTAATTTTCTCCTTGAAGATGGACATTGATAGACGCTGACATCAAGATTTTTGGTATGGATAATTTAGTTAAGAATGTTCCTGATTAAGTCGTTAAATGAAGTTTGTTTCAAATTTTGAACAGATGGAGTGAATTTGAGAATTGTAATACTTAAGTACGAAAGACAAGTTTTCATTTCTATAATTTATTATCTGCTTTATTATTTTTTGTGCGAACTTTAATTACAGACTCTGATTTAAGAATCATAGTATTTGATTTATTTAAATTTTTCATTTTTTTTTCATAATAATTTAATTTTTTTTTCATTTGAAAATTTTCAATTGCTGTATAGTTTAGTTGTCTACTATTCTTTTTTTGAGATTTCAATTTTTGTTGAGATTTCAAATTTTTTTTTTTGGTTTAAATTTGTAACATCTATTTTACCATTTACTGTATTAAGGCTGCACTATCCTAATTTGTGTAGTGCAACACTGTTCTAATCTGTACTAAGGCTTGACAATCTGAAGGCTGTACTGCTATTACATTATTATAAGGTTTAAGTATCTCATATACAATATTAAGATTACATTCTACATCTGACTTTATTAAGGTTAAGCTTGTATCACTAATTCTAAAAATATTTGCAGTGTTTATCGCCATCATATTGACAAAATGCAGTATACAACTAGTGATGATTTATTAACATTTGATTTAGTTGGGCCTGATACTATTATTAATCCACCCCCTGTTAATATTCAGTCCACATTACCACCACCTGGTCCACATGTTCCTAATATGTCTTACTACGACCAAACGCCAATGTTACCTCAGCCCCCCATTACACCACCTGAAAATATTGGCTTGCCCAGCGCGACATCAACACACTATAGGCCTATGGTAGCAGCACCAGATAACATGAGTGGTGGAAATTTTTATGCCACTCAACACCCAAACATAGGTACACAACCAGCACAAAGGGAGAATTATTACTACCCTCCACATTTACAACCTCCTTTACATCCACATACACAGTTGATGCCCACACACAGCCAACAGAGACAACCATTACCACAGACTCAGCCATACCCTGAATACACAATCACATCCTCTCATCAAATACGAGGTGTACCCATCTTCAGTGGTAGCCGAGATGGTAAAGTGTTAGTGGAGGATTGGATTAGAGACATTCAGTATCTGCTTAAAGCTGGACCAATGCCAGAACCTTTGAAATTTTCCACGGTTGTTCGACATTTAAGTGGTGAAGCTCGGAAGCTGGTCCTCAACTTGCCATCTGGTGAACAAATGGTACAACGCGCATTTGACGAACTACGTGCTGAATATGGTGATGGTTTATGGTCTGTAGATCCAATGGGAAATTTCTATGAACGAGTACAACGTTCTGATGAATCTCCTTGCTCATATGCGATTGCTTTAGAAGATATACTCAGGAAAGTGGAATATAAGCTCAACGGTGGTTGGCCATTATCAGACAGAGACTATAAGCTTACCCATCAGTTTATGAAAGGTCTGCGTGATCAAGAGATATATCAGCGATTGGCACCTATGAGAGTGCGTGAGATGACATTTGGCCAGTTGCGAAATGAACTAAGATATATTTCGAGAGAGGAAAGACATAATTTTACCAAACCTAAGAAAAGTCAAGCACAGCCTCATGTAACAAAGGATGATGGTACATCTGGTCAACAAAAGGCAGGTGATAAGACATCCCGAGAGAATCAGCAGTTGTCAGAGGTGACCAAGTTATTACAAACAATTGCCATGAATCAAGAGGAGCAGAGCAAGAGGATCCTACAGTTGGAAGGAAAAGAGACTGTCAAGAAAAGTAATAACGACTATGTCTGTTATCGCTGTGGCAAGTCAGGACATATAGCGAGAGGTTGCCGCTCTAAGCCACTACCTGATCAGTCTAACAAAGGAGGCAAGCCTTTAAAAGAATAAAGCCTGTGAAAGTGGGACATTTCACAGGTGGAAGTCATTGCAGTCCCACCCACACAGACAGGATCGATTCATCTTCTGGTCAACAGAGTGATGTGGTGAAACCAGTTGTTGGACCACTAAGTGAAGCCGAAGTAGAGGTTAATGGTGTTACATGTTTGGCACTGATAGACACTGGATCTCAGGTGACTACGGTAACAGAATCCTTCTATACAACGCACCCTCAACTTGCAAGCCAGGTACCTGAATCTACTGATGTTCTGATAGAAGGGGCTGCAGGCCATGATGTTCCTCATAGTGGTGTGATTCGTCTGGACTTAACATTCCTTGGAAGGACATACACAAAGGTACCAGCATTTGTTGTTCCTACTACAGACTATCGTCAAGATGTACCATTGCTTGTTGGCACTAATGTAATCCGAACTAGCCAAAATGATTTGAGAGTCCTCCATGGTCACTGTTTCCACAGCAAGGTGAAAAGAACTTCCGATGTGTGGTATTCCGCTTACAAAGAACTTGGCAAGTCTGAACTTGGTGGGAAGACAGGTAGAATTGGTCAAGCCAAGTACTGTGGTCGTCGTCCTATGGTAATACAACCAGGGGAAGAAACTCACATACCATGTCGTGTTCCGAGAGACCGAGATGGAATGCCCTACACAGCTCTCATTGAAAGCCCACAGTCAAAGAATTTGCCAAATGGAATTGCTATTGGTAAAGTTTTAAATGATGTTCAAGATGGACGTACCCCAGTGAGAGTGTATAATTATTCGACCAGACCAGTGACTATTTGGCCAAAGACTTATCTGGCTGAAGTACATGCTGTGATTGATAAAGAGGAATTTCCTGTCCCGGAAGATCAACCAGTTGTAAAGAATAACAACCCACAGTCTTTAACTCCTGATACAAAAGAGAGAGGAAGGAAGACAAATAGAACAAGACAGAATAGTAAACGAGAACATGCACCACTTAAAACCCAACCATCTACTCAGTGTCACAATACCACAAAGAATGAGAATCAAAGTAAATGTTCTCTACCAGATTTGACTGATTCTGCTGTTGAAAATCAAGGGCAACTACAAAAGTTGAAAGCTTTACTTGAGAAGAACTCTGATGTATTCTCAAAGCACCCACTTGACTATGGACGAACAGCGACAGTTAAACATGAAATACCATTGATTGATAACCAGCCCTTCCGTCTACCTCCACGCAGAATCCCTCATGCTCAGTACCAAGAGGTTAAGAAACATATTGAAGACATGGCAACTAGTGGTGTTATTAGGCCTAGCAAAAGTCCCTATGCAAGTCCCATTGTAGTTGTAAGAAAAAAAGATGGTACTCCTAGGATTTGTATAGACTACAGGCAACTGAATCTGCGTTCTATTCGTGATGCGTATCCCCTACCCCGAATCGATGATGCCCTAGAAGCATTGGGAGGTGCTAAGTACTTCTCAACGTTGGACCTCACTGCTGGTTATTGGCAAGTAGAAGTTCAGGAACGAGATAAACCCAAGACAGCATTCACCACTCCTATGGGATTGTACGAGGCGAACAGAATGCCATTTGGTCTACAAAATGCCCCAGCTACATTCCAGAGGTTGATGATGTCATGCCTTGGTGATCAGCATTTCTCCACTGTATTGATATATTTAGATGACATCATCATTTTCTCCAGGACTTTTAATGAACATCTTGATAGAGCGCAGTTAGTGTTTGATCGATTACGTGAACATGGTCTTAAATTAAAGCCACAGAAGTGCCATCTACTCAAGAAGGAAGTACATTACCTTGGCCATGTGGTGTCTGCAAATGGTATCAGTACAGACCCTGAAAAAACAAGGGCGGTGAAGGATTGGCCTAGACCCTCTAACAGGAAAGATCTACTTAAGTACCTTGGATTTACGGGTTACTATAGAAGATTTATCAAAGGGTACAGTACAATTGCAGCGCCATTGTTTAGACTCACTTCTGGAGATCCTAGAAGACGACGAAAGGGAAGTAATCTCAAGAAAGATGTTCCGCCATTTATATGGAATGAAACTTGTGAGGATGCATTCCAGTGTTTGAAACTGAAACTCCTATCAGCACCAATCCTTGGCTATCCAGATTTCACCAAGCCATTTACATTACAAACTGATGCATCGGCCCAGGGATTGGGAGCAGTATTGGTTCAACAACAAGATGGTAAAGATAGAGTAATCGCTTATTGTAGTCGTGGGTTACGACCACCAGAAACCAGATATCCAGCACATAAACTGGAATTTCTCTGCTTAAAATGGGCTGTAACAGACAAGCTGAGGGATTACCTCTATGGAAATCAATTCACAGTGCTTACAGACAACAACCCATTGGTATATGTGATGTCATCTGCCAAGTTGGAAGCCACTTGTCAGCGTTGGGTTTCCCAGCTTGCTATGTTTGATTTTGACATTAAATATCGACCAGGCAGAAGCAATGCCAACGCGGATGCATTGTCACGAATACCTAAACAAGAGGTTGCACAAACTCTAAAGGTAGTATGTAATATGGCAAAGTGTACAGATGAAGACGAAGACTATACAAAACCTATTCCTTCATATTCTGAAACACTACCAAGTATGACACTGCAGGAGTTGAGATTTTGTCAACATCAAGATTCTTCAATCATGGAGGTTATCCAAGCTAGAAGTTTGTCAAAGAAACCAGGAAGAAGACAAATGGAACATTTAAGTGTAGAAGCCAGATTGTTAGTACATCAATGGGACAAGTTGACTCTTCGAGATGGTATTCTTTACAGGAAAATTCGTCCACCTAAAGGAACTGAAATATTTCAGCTGGTTTTGCCACCCAAGTATAGACGAGATGTTTTCCAGAAACTTCATAGTGAAATGGGTCATTTGGGATTTGATAAAACATTGGATCTCGTACGCTCAAGATTTTATTGGCCTAAGATGTACGTTCAAGTGAAGACCTGGTGTGACCAGTGTGAAAGATGTTGTCTGAGAAAAGCTGCTGTCAAAACAGTGCGAGCACCTTTGGTTAGCGTCACTACATCTGAGCCATTAGAACTAGTGTGTATAGACTTTTTGACCCTAGAACCTTCTAAAGGTGGAGTTGAAAATGTGCTCGTTGTTACAGATCATTTTTCCAGATATGCTCAAGCCTATCCTACGTTAAACCAGAAAGCGACAACAGTTGCAAAAGTCCTATGGAAAAACTTCATGTGTCAGTATGGTTTTCCCCTCAGATTGCATTCGGATCAAGGAAGAAATTTTGAAAGCGCTCTCATAAAGGAACTGTGTCAGATTACTAATACAGTTAAGTCACATACTACACCGTATCATCCGGAAGGGAACGGATTGGCTGAAAGGTTCAACCAGACACTACTCAATATGCTAGGAACATTAGATCCATCACAGAAACGGGACTGGAAAGAACATCTGGATGCATTAACCCATGCATATAACTGTACCCGCCAAGAATCTACTGGCTATACACCATTCTATTTAATGTTTGGGAGAAATCCTCGTCTCCCAGTAGATGTCATCTTCAATGCATCATCTGAAACCAAGGACCACTTGGATTACAATGAATACACCCAAGCACTTCGCGAAAGATTGCAGACTGCATATCGACAAGCTTGTGACCAGGCAAAGAAAGCCAGAGTGAAGCAGAAAAACCTGTACGACAGAAAAGCAAAGGCTGCAACTCTCTCAGTAGGTGATCGTGTATTGGTGAAACTAAAGGAAGTTGGTAAACACAAGATTGGAGATCGCTGGGAGAAGACCCCCTATCTTGTTGTAGAAAAAAGACCAGATATTCCAGTTTATGTGGTTAAGCAGGAGTTCAGAGGTACAGAACGTGTCTTGCATCGGAACATGTTGAAGCAGTGTTCATTCCTACCTGTCGAAAGTGAAGAGATTACAGAAACAATAGTGACCAATAGTGATCCTGTTATTAAACCAGTTGTGAGAGATGAACCTGAAGTCAATGACTATAAAGAAGAGGGTGATACTATAGAGTATTTGGTTTCTGCGAATAAAGTACCCGGAATGATAAATCTAGCTGATGAAAAGGGAAATGACTCATTGTGTTTTAAGAAGCCAAAGGATAGTACTGTACATGGGATACCAGTAGTTCAGTCACCACCTATGCTACAGGATAGTATTGCACATGAGATACCAGTAGTTCCGTCACCACCTATGCTACAGGAGAATCCAGTATCAACACACATTCCAGAAAACAATACGTTACTGCCACAACAAACCACACAAGAATCTATTACATCTGCACAGTCTAGACATGATATTTCTACAGATTGTAGTCCTTCAACACAAAACCCAAGAACACCGTCAACACATGATCACACATTGCAAACACATCCCTCAGAAATTTCACAATTAGATTTTAGTGGGCACACACAGAATAATTCTACCACCCCTGATAATTTGCAAAATGGGAATGTTGTAACCGATAAGTCTACAGAAATAAATACTCGTAGATACCCATTTAGAAAACGTAAACCTCCAGAGAGATATGGATTTATTATGTCATTAATGAGTGAAGTAGCAACAGCAGTTTAGAAGCCATTTTTTGTAAACTTTCGTAAAACAGTAAAAAATGCTGAAAATGACGAGCCGTCATTTTTTAAATCAGGGGAGTATGTGACCAAGATTTTGATATAATATAATGTATACTCTGTTTCATCATTGACCTGTAATTCTTTGTAATGCATATCACACTGTGACCTTTTGTGGGACGCCCTCACGAGGCAGAGAGGTGACATCAATCGACCTCTTTTGCAATATGGCTGTCTGACAATAGCTGTCTGACAATAGGTACTGCCATGGACAGATGGAGCCGCTGACTGATTAGCAATAAAGACATTACAACTTATAGTGTGAACCATGTCTGCGACTGAGTCAGTGTATGATCGTGTTCCCCTGGAGGGTTTGGGCTAAAAATACACAACGCAATCCAAGTTAACATCGACGATCACAACCGAACCGATGCCAGGGGTCACATATGTATGTATGTATGTATGTATGTATGTATGTATGTATGTATGTATGTATGGTGTGCATATATGTGCGTGTATGTGTATATATGTATATGGTGTGTGTGCTTGTGTGTGTGGGATGTGTGTGCATGCATGTGTGTGCATGTACAAATGTATGTGAGAGGCTGGGTGGCTGTGTACAATGTTTTTTTTTACAATGTACCAATATGTTGAGATGAGTCTAACAATATGTTGAGATGTAATATATAATAATAGTATTTATTTGTCTCAAGGCCACCGGCCAATATGACACAATACATAATGCAATTTTAACTATATAGAAATATGAACAGGATAAACAAAAAAAGAAGAAAGTAAACGTTCTATACACTCATTGAAACAATTTTACAGAAAATATTCTTTTCTCAAGTTAATAGCTTTAAACACAAATTTACCAAGATTTCGTAAAACTGTTTGTGACTCTGACCTCATTAATGTACAAAATTTATCTTCTGTATGAAAAATATAGTAATACTGAGGTAAAAGATATCTCAAGTTCTGATACAGTGGACATACAAATATGACATGGTATTCATCCTCTATACCCTGTGTACAAATTTCACAGATTCTGTTATCAATGTCAACACCAGTATAAATCCCCTCTTGAACTCTTAAACCGAGACATGAACATCTCAATCTGGCTAACGCATGTCTATACTTAGTCTATCAGCTAGCCCTCGGATGTTCTTCCGATAAAATATGACACACAGCCGAACAACGCTATCGAGGATGGAACATCCGAGGTCTAGCGAATGTCATCAGGATATAAATAACTGCCAATCAGAGAACCGTATTAGCGACAAGCACAAACAGAGGACAATAGCTAAATTTTCATGCATATTCATCTTAAGGAGGGGCTTGTATAAATAACCACCAATGCGTTAACTGAAATGTGTGAATGACAACATCTACACACTCATCAAACTCACAATTACCATAAACCGATAAGCCATAGTAATGACGTAAATGTGTTTGTCAACACTTGCATGCAGAGATTCCCTGAGGTCATAGGTTATTGAATATATTAAAGTATATATATGCATATATGGCCCAACCCACCGTTTATCATAATCTCAATGGAATGTCCGGTCTGAAAATGACATTCGCTAGACTGTTCGGGCAGGCCCTCACATGCGAACTTCGTTCGCTTATAGTTATAGCATCGAAAGAAAGCCCGAACGTCTAGCAGCAAGACTAGTCTATACTTTAAATCTGTAATCTCCATCAAGTATTTCTCTGGCTCCAGCATACTTTTGAAATTACGATATGTTTTGAGTCTGTCTTTTGTGCATATTTCACTATACCATTCCTGTTTGTAAACATCAGTTACACGTTGTTTGAATTCCGAAATGAACGATGCCATGTCCCCTACACCTTGATGAAGCCAAACTATGCCGAAGCCATATGAGCAAAGGACATGTTTGATCTCTGTGGCCCATGATGAGTGACCATTTTCGTCATTTTTAAACATGAGCTTGTATGCATGGGCGGCTAGCCTGTCATCTGAGAGCCCAGTAAGGCGTAACCAATACTTAATGCATTTTGTAATTGAGTTAATAAACAAGGGATACATGTATCTTCCACACTCCCCAAGTACAGCTTCATTTGGCATACTTTGGGTAACGCCTAAAAAATGTTTACACAATTTTAAGTGTACCCTTTCTGTTATAACATATTGCTTATATCCCCAAATCTCAGTTCCGTACAATAATATTGGTGCAATAAGAGAATCGAACAGTTTAAAATAATGTTGAGATGTCATTCAAGACAAGATGATGATATTCAAATTACACATGATTTAAGGTAAAAAAATCCAGAGCCCAAAACTACTAGTACCAGTTGAATTGGTCTAAAAGTGGATTGATGGGTTTCTTAGGATCTCTTGATGTAGAATTTTTAAAGACACTATCAGCCATTTGTAGAAGTTAGGTTTAAAAATTGAAATTTGGTAGAAAAATTACAACTCGAATAAGATCTGGGTGAAAATTATAGGAATGTTTCTAGAATAAAAAAATTGTCCAGCTGAAGGTATAGTGAGTTGCTACGCAACAATTGTATATCATGTACCAGTACATGTACAGGTACCATACACACACTGTATATGGTTAGAGCTACTACTAACTTCAGTTACTAAGCAACAATTGTATATCACTAGTCATTGTCTATACATGAAGCAGTGATACATACATGTAACAACTCCAGGTTATCAAAGTTGAGGTATATTTGATAATCATTTGATTTGACTAATTTGTATTTGAAGTCTTCAATAATATGGATGTACATTGAATTGACACCATCATAAAGTCTCAGTAACCATACAGTAAACCCAGCATAAAGTCACTATTCTCAGTAACCATACAGTAAACCCAGCATAAAGTCACTATTCTCAGTAACCATACAGTAAACCCAGCATAAAGTGACTATTCTCAGTAACCATACAGTAAACCCAGCATAAAGTGACTATTCTCAGTAACCATACAGTAAACCCAGCATAAAGTCACTATTCTCAGTAACCATACAATAAACCCAGCATAAAGTGACTATTCTCAGTAACCATACAGTAAACCCAGCATAAAGTGACTATTCTCAGTAACCATACAGTAAACCCAGCATAAAGTCACTATTCTCAGTAACCATACAGTAAACCCAGCATAAAGTCACTATTCTCAGTAACTATACAGTAAACCCAGCATAAAGTCACTATTCTCAGTAACCATACAGTAAACCCAGCATAAAGTGACTATTCTCAGTAACCATACAGTAAACCCAGCATAAAGTCACTATTCTCAGTAACCATACAGTAAACCCAGCATAAAGTCACAAGTCTCAGTAACCATACAGTAAACCCAGCATAAAGTGACAATTCTCAGTAACCATACAGTGAACCCAGCATAAAGTGACTATTCTCAGTAACTATACAGTAAACCCAGCATAAAGTGACTATTCTCAGTAACCATACAGTAAACCCAGCATAAAGTGACTACTCTCAGTAACCATACAGTAAACCCAGCATAAAGTCACTATTCTCAGTAACCATACAGTAAACCCAGCATAAAGTGACTATTCTCAGTAACTATACAGTAAACCCAGCATAAAGTCACTATTCTCAGTAACCATACAGTAAACCCAGCATAAAGTGACTATTCTCAGTAACTATACAGTAAACCCAGCATAAAGTCACTATTCTCAGTAACCATACAGTAAACCCAGCATAAAGTCACAAGTCTCAGTAACCATACAGTGAACCCAGCATAAAGTGACTATTCTCAGTAACCATACAGTAAACCCAGCATAAAGTGACTATTCTCAGTAACTAAACAGTAAACCCAGCATAAAGTGACTATTCTCAGTAACCATACAGTAAACCCAGCATAAAGTCATTATTCTCAGTAACCATACAGTAAACCCAGCATAAAGTGACAATTCTCAGTAACCATACAGTAAACCCAGCATAAAGTGACTATTCTCAGTAACCATACAGTGAACCCAGTATAAAGTGACTATTCTCAGTAACCATACAGTAAACCCAGCATAAAGTGACAATTCTCAGTAACCATACAGTGAACCCAGCATAAAGTGACTATTCTCAGTAACCATACAGTAAACCCAGCATAAAGTGACTATTCTCAGTAACCATACAATAAACCCAGCATAAAGTGACTATTCTCAGTAACCATACAGTAAACCCAGTATAAAGTGACTATTCTCAGTTACCATACAATAAACCCAGCATAAAGTGACTATTCTCAGTAACCATACAGTAAACCCAGCATAAAGTGACTATTCTCAGTAACCATACAGTGAACCCAGCATAAAGTGACAGTTCTCAGTAACCATACAGTGAACCCAGCATAAAGTGACTATTCTCAGTAACCATACAATAAACCCAGCATAAAGTGACTATTCTCAGTAACCATACAATAAACCCAGCATAAAGTGACTATTCTCAGTAACCATACAGTAAACCCAGCATAAAGTGACTACTCTCAGTAACCATACAGTAAACCCAGCATAAAGTCACTATTCTCAGTAACCATACAGTAAACCCAGCATAAAGTGACTATTCTCAGTAACTAAACAGTAAACCCAGTATAAAGTGACTATTCTCAGTAACCATACAGTAAACCCAGCATAAAGTCACTATTCTCAGTAACCATACAGTGAACCCAGCATAAAGTGACAGTTCTCAGTAACCATACAGTAAACCCAGCATAAAGTGACTATTCTCAGTAACCATACAATAAACCCAGCATAAAGTGACTATTCTCAGTAACCATACAATAAACCCAGCATAAAGTGACTATTCTCAGTAACCATACAGTAAACCCAGCATAAAGTCACTATTCTCAGTAACCATACAATAAACCCAGCATAAAGTGACTATTCTCAGTAACCATACAGTGAACCCAGCATAAAGTGACTATTCTCAGTAACCATACAGTAAACCCAGCATAAAGTGACTATTCTCAGTAACCATACAGTAAACCCAGCATAAAGTGACTATTCTCAGTAACCATACAGTAAACCCAGCATAAAGTGACTATTCTCAGTAACCATACAGTAAACCCAGTATAAAGTGACTATTCTCAGTAACCATACAGTAAACCCAGCATAAAGTGACAATTCTCAGTAACCATACAATAAACCCAGTATAAAGTGACAGTTCTCAGTAACCATACAGTAAACCCAGCATAAAGTGACAGTTCTCAGTAACCATACAATAAACCCAGTATAAAGTGACTATTCTCAGTAACCATACAGTAAACCCAGCATAAAGTCACAAGTCTCAGTAACCATACAGTGAACCCAGCATAAAGTAACAATTCTCAGTAACCATACAGTAAACCCAGCATAAAGTGACAATTCTCAGTAACCATACAGTAAACCCAGCATAAAGTGACAATTCTCAGTAACCATACAGTAAACCCAGCATAAAGTGACTATTCTCAGTAACCATACAGTGAACCCAGCATAAAGTGACTATTCTCAGTAACCATACAGTAAACCCAGCATAAAGTGACAATTCTCAGTAACCATACAGTAAACCCAGCATAAAGTGACTATTCTCAGTAACCATACAGTAAACCCAGCATAAAGTGACTATTCTCAGTAACCATACAGTAAACCCAGCATAAAGTCACTATTCTCAGTAACCATACAGTGAACCCAGCATAAAGTCACTTTCAGCATGTAAAATATATACTCAACTCTGAATATAAAAGTGGGTCACTTAAATTTCACTCCCCGTTTTAGCACAACAGAAATAAGGTTCAGTACAAATGAAGTACATGCTGCATTGCACTATAGTAGTGCTATAGGCATGGCAAACTCTGTCTGTCTGTTCATGTCTGTTTGTCCATCTGTCTGTTTGTTTGTTTGTTTGTTTGTTTGTCTGTCTTTCTATGTCAGTCAGTCTGTGTCTGTCTGTCTGTCTGTCTGTCTGTCTGTCTGTCTGTCTGTCTGTCTGTCTGTCTGTGTATGTATGTATGTATGTATGTATGTATGTATGTATGTATGTATGTATGTATGTATGTATGTATGTATGTATGTATGTATGTATGTCTGTCTGTGACTGACTGGCTGAATGACTGTCTGTCTGAGGATGTACATGTATATATATAAATGTGTGTGTGTGTGTGTGTGTGTGTGTGTGTGTGTGTGTGTGTGTGTGTGTGTGTGTGTGTGTGTGTGTATGTGTGTAAAATTGATTTAAAGTAAAAAAACTGCCAATTTTCTTGACACTATAAATTAAATTTGTATTTCTACCCTGGCTAAAATATTCAACCAAAACAAAGACTGACAATTTCTACACTCGAACTATGGAAATCTCACAACTGGTGAGCATCAAAAATAATGTACGAGATATCAATGACAATTTTTCATTTTCTGAAAATTGTTAAAAGTATGAACACCACAGGATCCCACATCCACTGACTCTGTTTACTGATAAGGACACTGCATGTGATAATGATCAAATGAGACAGTGTGGCTCATACCAGAGGCCCATACCATTATGAAGTATACAGCAATAACAATAACAACTTCATCTCATTATAATTCAAGCTACATACAACAAGTTATTTGTTGATCACTGAAATTAGTATTGAAATGGTTTTATTATTGTGTCTATTCATGTACTTTGAATGATTTTTTTTTATATCTAGCAGGCGCAGAAGTACATGTAGCACTACTTTTACAAAATGAAGTCATCCTTTGGAAAATAGTTCATGTAAATTTACGCTCAAAAGTTGTGATCGTTGGAACAAAAATACTCGACATGTGATCAATTTATCATTATTTCAAACTCAACTGCTTGTCCGACATGTAAATAATTGACTTTGGCTTTCCCATCGACTTGCAAGGGTAGACGATGCCTCCTGTAAACATGCTATACCAAATCAAGTACTGTTGTCTTTGCTTGGTACATGTAATTCCGACATCTTTGCTATGATCATACATCCTATGATTTAATTTGCAAGCTGATGACTTCAATTCTGGTCGAAACATTGTGAATGTGTGACATTTTCAATGGACAAACACAGTGTGTGTAATGTACATGCCACAGTTTGTTGTAGACGATGCCTCCTGTAAACATGCTATACCAAATCAAGTACTGTTGTCTTCGCTTGGTACATGTAATTCCTAAATCTTTGCTATGATCATACATCCTATGATTTGCAAGACGATGACTTCAATTCTGGTGGAAATATTGTGACTACAGACACGTGTGTGTGGTGTACAGGCCTTAGTTTGTTGTCAGAATACACAAGTTATATCTCTCCTCCCATCGCTCATTCCATTTTGGCTGTGTGTTGTGTCAGACAGATAACACTAATGTACATGTATCTAAGTATTCATTTCTTGCCAATTATTTTGTAATAGAGTAAACATTCCACAATCAAAAATACACACCACTCGGTTTCATTTTCACCAAAATTAAGATGTAATATTTCAAAATTCAAAGACCAACTCTACCGAGAAATGGTATGTGCTATGGTGCTAGTCTTGTACAATCTTATCTAATGTTATCAGCAGTAAAGGAAGTCACATGAGATAAGGGGTGGACCATTTGATATCCGGGGGGGGGGGGGGGGGGGGGCTTGGAAGATTTCGGGGAAAAAAAAAGATGCCAAATGGATTTGCTTGAAAAAAAAATCCGGATATGAGTGGGTGATGAAAAAAAAAAGATGGACCACTGCTGCTAGAAAAAAAAATGTCTTGGCAGGGAAATGATGCAGGTTCGAGTATACTGTTCAACCTGCTCTTACATCTCCAACCAGGACACTTGTCAAATCATGACAAACAGTTTCAAACACATGTCAGTGATCAGTCAGTTTCGTTAGCCTGTGGTACACATACATATTTGTTCTTGTCTCTGTTCCTTTCATAAATGGTACTAGTTACAGAACATGCCATGTACATGTAAGTGTTTGGCTGTTTCACAATCAGTGCTTCACTTATCTTACACTTTGGGGCAAAAGTGAACTTGAAGGTTTTGTAATGGTAACCTTCATACTATTGGATAGTTTATAAAAGAACTTAATAATCTAAATTGTTCTAGTCTCTTCAGTATGAATTTGTCAGAAGGGATGATACACTTCCTATTTCAGACACTACATGTATCGACACCACAACTCAAATTCAAGTTTCTATTGTACACTACTATGACCTCCTAAAGTGCTCTAACACATCAGTAACTTTACTATACATGCAATATCAATGCCCCTATACCAATGTTACAGGCACACTTTTATAGCATGGAAAACTTACTTAAAAAGTTATATTTACTTTAGCTTTTCGATGCTTGGCAATATATATCTCAGAGGCTATGAATAACCTAAAAATTGCCTAAATAGAAACAAAAAACTGCAGATCTGGTGGGGGGGGACCCCTTGGACTCCATCACCCCAGAGGCCACTCATTCGTTAAACCAACAATAAGATTCACCAAAATTGGTAAAAAAACTTGAAAAGCTTCTAGGGGAGACCCCCTAGGACCCCCCCCCCCCATAAGAGGTAGACATGTCCAAGCCTCAAATCAAAGTTCTTCCCTCCACCTCTTACTGTCAAGATGCTATGAAACCTTATTTAAAAAATGTTTCAACCATGTGTAGTTGCTTTTTACAATTGTTAGAGCTGTCTTGTAAAGCTTGCAAATTATTGTCTGAAAGTGTCTGTTAATAGCCTGAAAATTGGCTTTAAGAGTAAAAATCCTCCAGGGCTTCAAATCTCAACTTACAGGTACATTTGTAAGTCTCGTTTAATTGGGGAATTCTACCTCATAATGACGTCATCAGGGACTACATGAGATTTGAAAGCAATGTGTTCACGAGATGTAAGACAAAATAAGCACTCGGACACACAATTTATAACAACCCATGTCTATATTGTTACAACAAATTACTGTATACAAGTAACAATTCATACAAGCAATTCATTGCTATTCTGGACTCAATGTCCATACATTCTTTCACTTATGTTTAACACTGAATGTTCATTGTTGATAACAGTCCTTTGGCAAAACTATCCTGTGTCTGGACTGGTTTATTATAGTACTTAGCAAATGTTGATGGTCTGCACCAGCCAGCTCTGTTCATGATAATTTCAAGAGGCACACCTCTTATCTTTGCTGCAGAAGTTGATGATGATCTTGTACTATGTGCAGAGAACTTGGTAATGTCAATACCTACTCTAGACAATACTGTCTTTACCCATCTTGCTAAAGTATCCTTAGATACTGCATTGTAAGGCTTTACATAGCTGAGTAATAGTTTAATAATGAGTTTTCTCATGTCTCAAAGGTTTTGTGCGGAGTAAGTACTCTTGCAATACAAACACAACACATAAACGCCTATCTGGCGGCAAAGCCAATAACTCTAACTCTGACTTGTGTACACCAAGTCTTGTTGTTTTCAACACTTTATCAATAACAAACTTGTAACTTGATTTAATACCAACGATCATATTATTTAAATTCAGACAATGGATGGTGTGTAACCTTTGACCTGATAAGATTGCTATCAATGTCACTAACTTTAAAGTAAGGTCCTTTAATGTGAGATTTCTCATTGGAGATAACTTCCTGAGATAAGTTAACACTTGGTCTACATCCCAGGTTTCAACATACTTTGGCAAGGTCGGCCTACTTTGAAAGACCCCTTTCATAAATCTAACCACCAATTTATGTGAGCCAAAAGGCATATCTAGAGGCACTTGTATTACACTTGACAGTGCCAATCTGGCAGTGTTAATTGCACTGTATTGCAAGCCAGAATGGTAAAGTTCAGTTAAGAACTCTAGAGCTTTGTCTATAGTTGTATGAATGGGATCAATTTTCCTTTTGCTACAGAATGCATTCCATCTCTACAAGTAGGGTTCATATTGTCTTTTAGTTGACTGTCTCCATGACGACATGATGATGGATGCAGTTGCTGGAAGAATGTTTTGACTTTCAAGTTTTGTCCTGATAAGCGACATGCCAGCAATATCATTTTTGGAAATAGTGGATGTGGTTTGTGATCCTTCACTGCTGGATTTATCAGTAAAGTTCGCGTTCTTGGAAGTACTAATGGTGATGCAGTCAGGAGACGCATTGCCTTTGCAAACCAACTCTGTGTTGGCCAGAATGGGATTATGAGGATCCCATCCGCCATTTCCAACTCCATCTTCTGTAGTACTTTTCCAATTACACTAAATGGAGGAAAAGCATAAAAGAAATCATTAGACCATGCTATTTATCAGGAACCTTGACCCAAAAATGCCAGGGCATCTGTGAGTTGTTTTACTAGCTTTGAAGCTTCAACTGTTACCTTTGGTTTCTTTGCTTTCAGCAAATCATCAGTCATTGTCAGTATGGGGATCATTGCTTTCACCATACATTTTTGTACTGATTGCAACTTTATGTCCCTTGATCTGGTTTCCGGTTTTACCTTATACCATATTTCTTCATTAACTTTAGCAACTAACACTTTATCACAGTTTTCTGGAGCATAATATTGTTTAAATTTGTCTTTTAGAGTATCTTTGTCAAGTGGCATCGCCATCATTTTATTAGCAATATCGGCTAACTTAGAGCCAATCGGAGGCCCGGATTTTTTCTCTTCAAGGTCAAATTCCTGAGCCAGGTCACTCAACCAGTCATCGCTCGCCTGTTCAGGCTGTATGGGATTACGATTATCAATCTCATTATCCATACTTACGTCTTCGTGTGACTCCTGTGAACTCTGATTTAATTCAGAGTCAATCAAGCTCGAGATCGCTCGATCAATGTCATTGACTTTGTCATGAGCATTACGAGTCTCTGGTGGCAAAGGTAACACTTACGGTTCGCCATCTAAATCGATCAACGAGTTAGAAAATCGTATAACTTCTTGTGGATCCCCACTTATAGGTATTCTCAGGCGTTTACGTCCAGATTTTCTGTCAAGATTTTCCAATTCGGACTCAGTGGAACGCTTCCGGTTCATATCCGCAACGGCATCTGTCAATGCATGCCACATGGTGTCTGACATAGCATTTGCAAAAGTCTGCATCGATTGTTGTTGCATCACTGCAAACTGACCTAACACTGCACTCAAATCTTGAGACTGCGGTCAATATTCCCCAATCAAGTTTGTTGGCGGTTTATCCACTGCATGCCATGGGGGTTACATCTTGAACATTTCCCGATGGATTGCGATTCACTTTGTCCCATTTTCAACTCGTGCCATTTCAACTCGCCCCAATTTCAACTCGCCCCATTTTCAACTCGCCTCATTTGTAACTCGTCCCATTTTCAACTCGCCCCAACAACACTAGGAAATGTTTAGAAATCTAAACGTTACATGGACTCCAAGTGCGGGGACTGAAAAATTTACATGATTTTACCTACGTAGCCAGTTGAAGCGTAGCAAATGTAACATTTCGTAGCAGAAAGTGGTGTGGGTTTTGGCTAAGTGTTTGCTAGATCTAGAACTTATACTAGCACAACAACTTTCCTCAGTCATGAAATATCACTTTTCACACTTTTAAGACTTAATGTTTACAATCCAAATAAGAAATAATAATGATAATAACCATGGAGAATATTAGTGACTGACATGCTTACGACTTCCGCGCGTACGGGTTTTGGAGACGTGTCTCTTCTCCCTAGTTACTTTAACGCAACTAAGTATTGTAGTATGTGTTTACAGTGCAAGTGGTACTTCATTAGTGGAATACGAGATACCACATACCCTCCAAACTGAGTAGTACTAGCTTCGATTTCATATATGCACAGGTAAATTATATTGTAAAGAGTTGGGGACGAGTTGAAAATGGGGCGAGTTGAAATTGGGGCGAGTTGAAAATTGGGCGAGTTGTGTGGGACGAGTTGAAATGGGACGAGTTGAAATTGGGACGAGTTGATCCGTCACCTTTCCTGATGCACTGTTTGGTATTTACAGGTGAACACAGTAATTGGAAAGTACTAAAAGAGAGGTGAACACAGTAATTGGAAAGTATTAAATGGGAGGCAAACACAGTAATTGGAAAGTACTAAAAGGGAGGTGAACATTGGAAAGTACATGAAATAGAGATCTAGCTTAGTATGTCAAGGTTAAACATGTGAAGTGTCACACCCATGCAACATTGTATGTACTCAGTTTAAGTCTTGTACATGGAGACATCAAAACCCAGAACTATTTATTGCCTTTGTACATTGAGCTCTGTGGTTTGTGTTCACTGCATATACATGTAAGTAAAACCATTGAACTCTGTGGTTTGTGTTCACTTCATATACATGTAAGTAAAACCATTGAACTCTGTGGTTTGTGTTCACTGCATATACATGTAAGTAAAACCATTGAACTCTGTGGTTTGTGTTCACTTCATATACATGTAAGTAAAACCATTGAACTCTGTGGTTTGTGTTCACTTCATATACATGTAAGTAAAACCATTGAACTCTGTGGTTTGTGTTCACTTCATATACATGTAAGTAAAACCATTGAACTCTGTGGTTTGTGTTCACTTCATATACAATGTAAGTTAACCACTGCATGTACTTGTCATGTTTTGTATACTGTACTTTATAATTACACGAAAACGGATTCAGCTAATTACATTAATTAAATTACAACTAAAATGATGTAGGTTTGGTGTTTCACTTATGTGACATGACATTTAATACACACCCTCAGACAACTTCTAATGCAAAAGAAACAATTGCATAGGTGCCATGAACAGTGGGGATGTAGAAGTACATGTAGTCAAATTAAAATGTTGATTATCAGTCAGAAAATAAACAATTGCAATGAATAGGCTATTTTTCATCTCATTCATTAATTAGTAAAAATGTCATAACATTGTTAAAAATAAAGATATTGACTCCATAGTTTTACAGTTTGTTCTTATATATTCAATATATCAACAAAAACATTAACATTTTGTTTATTAATGTTATGATGAAATTTGATTCATTATAATACAGTCACATTTTTCAATTTTTAGAAGGTAGTTATTTTTTTTCAGGGTTTGTTTTTCACCACTGTCATCATAAAAAAATTGTCAAATTTGAATTGTTTAACTTTGCTGAAATTTAATTCCATTTGGTTGCTATTATCTGTCAAAATTGCAATTTTTGTAAACCTGTATCCCATTTACAATGAAACAGTATTTCCTGGCCGTTCAACTGTTGGGATATTCCAACCATGCGTTTCTTGTCCTTCACCTATGGCCTTGACCTAATTTATCCTATAAAGGAAACCCAAATTCCCTGCTTGTATAATAAACAAATATAAAATGATTAAGAAAATAAGCTCGAAACAGTGAAAAACAAGAAATGCTGTTTTTTTGGTACTTCACAAACAGTCCATATATGTAGGAATGCTAGTTGAAAGCATGGCTGTGGATTAGTTTGTTTGAACCCTCTAGCATGCATGGTAATTGTCATATGGTTCAAGTCCACCTTCAGACTACTGTAGAGATGATCTTAAGTAATACATGATGTACCGCAAAACTTACTTACTATTTCAAAGCTAGGGAGACAACAACAAACCATGTGTATTGGGCATACGTAGTGTTCTATACATTCTGTGTGTAGCCTCGATTACTCAGCTGATCATCCCTGCTCTAAGCAAAGCCATCGCCGCATATCGCCAGAAATATGGCTAATTTGAAGATGCAGAAACCAAAAATAGGAATAAGAAAGGCCAAGCTTCGTTACAAGGCCTTGTCAGACGCTGGTATAAAGGCTAGGGAAGAGTATAAAGGCTAGTATAAAGGCTAGGGAAGAGTACATGGAGTCGCAAGACAGAGTTACGGCGACAAGGTTAGAGCGAGGTTAGACATTGCCCAGTAACCCACATAGTGCAGCCAGCTGTCTACAAGTCTACGGTCTAAGAGTGTGGAGACTGCGATGCCGACAGACGGTTTATACAAGAAGTAGAAGAAACAGCGGGTACACAACCAGTCAATGAAGACACAAAATGTACATGTACCCCTATGGACTACAGAGAAAACATAACTTTCATTTGACTAGACCTGTCATCCTAATATTCAATCATACTGCAGTGTGTCAACCAACAGTTGTGGCAGTAGTGTCGGATTTTCTCGTGGAACATCTGTCATAGCATAGTGGTTAAGTTTTATAATCAAGGTCAAACTTCAGTTAATAATATGAAAACATTGAACTTGAAACTAAAGAGGGTGAAATCCTATTATTTAAAGGAATTTATAAGTAGCCAGATATAAACAGTGAACTTAGAACCACAGGGGGCAGCGAGCATGTAATTGATTGATGGATTGATCAATCGATCAATCGATCGATTGATTTATTGATTGATTTATTATTTAGTTGGATGATTGATCGATTGAATAATCAGTTTTTGTGGTGCAATATAACTTATTTTGTGTGTGATATTAATCAATTCACTCATTCAGTTTTAAAACTATTTCTTTTTCTTTCCCTGGTTACTTTGCTCTCAGCTATATCTCGGACCACTAGCAGTCTGAGGCTGTATGTAATTCTCTCTTTTCTTTATTGACTAAATAAATACGCCTTGTCCATTCTTCTCCTCTTATCTAAATTAAAACATTCCTAATCTTATAATTGGTGAGAGATCACTTTACTTTAACAGTTTGCTTTATCTCTCATCTGCTGGGAGATTATCACACTGGATAAACATTCAATCATGCATAAACTAGTAAGGAAGAGAAAAGGGATGTAACTCCAAACCATCGTGGATTGCATAAACATGATTCTGGAGTAGTTTTACAATGAATTACCAAATAAGTTCTATGGTAAGTCTTCCATAGGTATGATAAGTAATACTGACAATGTAAAGGTCGATCGAACATATAGTTTGCATTATATTGCCGACTATTGTTTGTGTGACTGGATGGTCAGACCATCACCGTAAGACCGGAAGACGGAAGTACAAACCTTTGACCCACACAGAGGCGTTCGCTTTGTTTATCGTAAACATATTTGCATACAATTCCCGATATTCTTGGGTGCTATGACATGACCAGGGCCAGGGTGCTCAAACAGAGGATATTATTTACCATATTGATAGTATGCTATCGGCTTTGACTTCTCTGCAAGTTGGGGAAACGGCCGAGTCATTTTAAAACTGACGCACTAGAAACGAAATTCGTTCGTTTAACTCCTTTTCCATGGACCAAACTTCACCAAAGGGGAAAAATGAACGACCTAGCTGTCCTACACAATACACAATATGTAGCTACAATGTATGTAGGTTCATGTGATTGCTTTTATCCAATAACGTGTAAAGGGCTTGAGCACATATGATTTATTGGAAATTGGGTAGGATATAATTGACATGTGTTCTGTAAGTTTTAGCAGATTTGGTTTGAAAGCTAAGAGAGCTCAATAAAGCTACATCTTCTCTGAGAAGTTCTGTGTAATATAAGTGTTCATGTATAGTACTAGTAGTGCTTTGTCAACAGTGTTGGAGATAGTGAGATCCAAGTAGCATTCTAGTGAGAATCTACCGAAGAGTCGAAGGTGATTTGTTACAATGTCCACAAAATGAAAGCGTGCATGACAAGTCAGAAAATATACTTCTGTGAATTTTTCAATGTATGGAAATATTTATGTCTACAGTAGATTTTCCTTACTGACTTATATCATGTTACAGTTATTATTGTATGTCTATTTATTTTTTTTTTGTAAAACCATCACTCTATATCGGTATCGTGTAAAACCATTGCTAGAAGAAGCCATATCCAGAATAATTATGTACAGTAATAAATTTCAGAACACTCTTAGTCTTCTCTCAGTCATTGAGCAAGCAAGTGAATGAGATAATGAGTAAGTTTATTGTAGTGTTGAAAAAGTATCCTGTATACGTTTTATCACCAATAATGTATGGAATTCAAAATGAAATAACAAACATGACATTTCCACTACAACAGAGTAGAAAGCAATGGCACAACTGAATGCAACAATACGATGGGGTGGGATCCAAATATTTTATCAACTCACTTGTCTGGTTGTATTATATATGATCAATGATTTATTAACAAAAGTCAAAACTATCTTATAAATACACAAAAAAATATTTTATTTATGAAATTATAAGTCCCTGTGAAGACATAGTAATTCAGATAAGTTGGGAATCTTTTACTAGTATATTGGCGTCGGTATCTAGCTACTCAGTGCACTGTCCGTCGACCACTTTTGTACCTCATTTCATTTTGGCTTGATCCTGTCAAAAAAAAAAGAATAATGTTTAGGCTACTTTCTCGCCCACGCATGACATCAATAACTTACTCAGCATAGGTGAGTGCACATCAGGAAAAAATGCACCGACTATCTAATCGACTAGTCCTTGCTACTAGTACTTGGCGACAATACGTGACATCAATGATGGTGATACACATGTACGCATGGATAGGATAGGAAAGTGAGAAACACATCTAAATCAAAGGTTGAATGATATATTCATTTATTTTAACGTGCAGTTATTGTAGTAATGCAGTATAGTTATTGTAGTAATGCAGTACAGTTAGTGTAGTAATGCAGTACAGTTAGTGTAGTAATGCAGTACAGTTAGTGCAGTAATGCAGTACAGTTAGTGTAGTAATGCAGTACAGTTAGTATAGTAATGCAGTACAGTTAGTGTAGTAATGCAGTACAGTTAGTGTAGTAATGCAGTACAGTTAGTGTAGTAATGCAGTACAGTTAGTGCAGTAATGCAGTACAGTTAGTGTAGTAATGCAGTACAGTTAGTGCAGTAATGCAGTACAGTTAGTGTAGTAATGCAGTACAGTTAGTGTAGTAATGCAGTACAGTTAGTGTAGTAATGCAGTACAGTTAGTATAGTAATGCAGTACAGTTAGTGTAGTAATGCAGTACAGTTATTGTAGTAATGCAGTATAGTTATTGTAGTAATGCAGTACAGTTAGTGCAGTAATGCAGTACAGTTAGTGTAGTAATGCAGTACAGTTAGTGCAGTAATGCAGTACAGTTAGTGTAGTAATGCAGTTCTGTTAGTGTAGTAATGCAGTACAGTTAGTGTAGTAATGCAGTTCAGTTAGTGTAGTAATGCAGTATAGTTATTGTAGTAATGCAGTACAGTTAGTGCAGTAATGCAGTACAGTTAGTGCAGTAATGCAGTACAGTTAGTGCAGTAATGCAGTACAGTTAGTGTAGTAATGCAGTACAGTTAGTGTAGTAATGCAGTACAGTTAGTATAGTAATGCAGTACAGTTAGTGTAGTAATGCAGTACAGTTAGTGTAGTAATGCAGTACAGTTAGTGTAGTAATGCAGTTCTGTTAGTGCAGTAATGCAGTACAGTTAGTGCAGTAATGCAGTACAGTTAGTGTAGTAATGCAGTACAGTTAGTGTAGTAATGCAGTACAGTTAGTATAGTAATGCAGTACAGTTAGTGTAGTAATGCAGTACAGTTATTGTAGTAATGCAGTATAGTTATTGTAGTAATGCAGTACAGTTAGTGCAGTAATGCAGTACAGTTAGTGTAGTAATGCAGTACAGTTAGTGCAGTAATGCAGTACAGTTAGTGTAGTAATGCAGTTCTGTTAGTGTAGTAATGCAGTACAGTTAGTGTAGTAATGCAGTTCAGTTAGTGTAGTAATGCAGTATAGTTATTGTAGTAATGCAGTACAGTTAGTGCAGTAATGCAGTACAGTTAGTGCAGTAATGCAGTACAGTTAGTGTAGTAATGCAGTACAGTTAGTGCAGTAATGCAGTACAGTTATTGTAGTAATGCAGTTCTGTTAGTGTAGTAATGCAGTTCTGTTAGTATAGTAATGCAGTACAGTTATTGTAGTAATGCAGTACTGTTAGTGTAGTAATGCAGTTCTGTTAGTGTAGTAATGCAGTACAGTTAGTGCAGTAATGCAGTACAGTTAGTGTAGTAATGCAGTACAGTTAGTGTAGTAATGCAGTTCTGTTAGTGTAGTAATGCAGTACAGTTAGTGTAGTAATGCAGTTCAGTTAGTGTAGTAATGCAGTATAGTTATTGTAGTAATGCAGTACAGTTAGTGCAGTAATGCAGTACAGTTAGTGTAGTAATGCAGTACAGTTAGTGCAGTAATGCAGTACAGTTAGTGCAGTAATGCAGTACAGTTAGTGCAGTAATGCAGTACAGTTAGTGCAGTAATGCAGTACAGTTAGTGTAGTAATGCAGTTCTGTTAGTGTAGTAATGCAGTACAGTTAGTGCAGTAATGCAGTACAGTTAGTGCAGTAATGCAGTACAGTTAGTGCAGTAATGCAGTACAGTTAGTGCAGTAATGCAGTACAGTTATTGTAGTAATGCAGTACAGTTAGTGCAGTAATGCAGTACAGTTAGTGCAGTAATGCAGTACAGTTAGTGCAGTAATGCAGTACAGTTATTGTAGTAATGCAGTACAGTTAGTGCAGTAATGCAGTACAGTTAGTGTAGTAATGCAGTACAGTTATTGTAGTAATGCAGTACAGTTAGTGCAGTAATGCAGTACAGTTAGTGCAGTAATGCAGTACAGTTAGTGTAGTAATGCAGTTCTGTTAGTATAGTAATGCAGTACAGTTAGTGTAGTAATGCAGTTCTGTTAGTGTAGTAATGCAGTATAGTTAGTGCAGTAATGCAGTACAGTTAGTGTAGTAATGCAGTTCAGTTAGTGTAGTAATGCAGTTCAGTTAGTGTAGTAATGCAGTTCAGTTAGTGTAGTAATGCAGTTCAGTTAGTGTAGTAATGCAGTACAGTTAGTGTAGTAATGCAGTACAGTTAGTGTAGTAATGCAGTTCTGTTAGTGTAGTAATGCAGTTCAGTTAGTGTAGTAGTGCAGTACTGTTAGTGTAGTAATGCAGTACAGTTAGTGTAGTAATGCAGTTCTGTTAGTGTAGTAATGCAGTTCTGTTAGTGTAGTAATGCAGTATAGTTAGTGCAGTAATGCAGTACAGTTAGTGTAGTAATGCAGTTCAGTTAGTGTAGTAATGCAGTTCAGTTAGTGTAGTAGTGCAGTACAGTTAGTGTAGTAATGCAGTACAGTTAGTGTAGTAGTGCAGTTTAGTTAGTGTAGTAACTTTTAACTTGCAGTTAGTGTAGTAATGCATGTAGTAATGCAGTGCAGTTAGTGTAGTATTGCATGTAGTAATGCAGTGCAGTTAGTGTAGTATTGCATGTAGTAATGCAGTGCAGTTAGTGTAGTAATGCATGTAGTAATGCAGTGCAGTTAGTGTAGTATTGCAGTTCAGTTAGTGTAGTAATGCAGTTCTAAAATATATACATTTTGTAGATGGACTTTTGATTTGCAGTTATATGTAGTGTAGCATTTAGTGTAGCCTCACAGTTATATAGTATATGTATGAACTTTTGATTTGCAGTTATATGTATCACCAAGGATTCATGTATACATAAACTAACATAAATTAACATATAAATAAGTATGAGATAACTTGCAAAGGTAATATTTCTGTGTGGACAGTACCAGTACAAAAGGTAATATGTTGATAACAGAAATTGTTTTGTTAATATTCAACTTTGTGAGTGCACAGGCTGAGATTAAGGGTGTGACTTGCATTACATGCATACACTGTCTATGTTACATGTATAGTTACTCTAGTCTCGTCATGTCATCATTGTCTGTGAACTTCACAACATTATGAATGGTACATATCGCAAAACTAGTGACGAATATTCCCCTGCTGATAGGTTATTTGCTGCGTCTGACTCGGTTCAGAATTATGGAGGTACTGAAATAGGTAAGCAGTACCTTTTATGCCAGAAATGTTTGTAGATGTACTAGGGCATATAATATGCTGTGATGTAATATTATTAACAGTTGATAATTCTACAAAACAAATTACATTGACTTTTATCGAAGATATATGTGTGTAAGTTACTCTATAATCCTGACAAACTTTCCATACTTTGTCATTTTGCAGTATTTAAAGGTAAGGGTAGCCAGGAAATGTGTGCTAGGTATAGAACAGTGACTGTAGAACAGGACAGCTTAGATTACGCTAGCTATACTATGTGTCTGATAGATGTGTACCAAGTCACATACATGTAGATAGTGGCACTGTCATATCTACAATTGTGCATCAACCTGTGTGTCCTACCCAGCTGTTCTCACTAAGGAATGTATGCTTTTATCTTTACTGGAACTCCATCAATCTTAAATATTTCCTATTCTGTTTGTAACTATAGATTAAGACACAACATTCATAAAAATAGGTACAAAGTTGCAATGAATTAGCATTCTTAGAAATATTCAATTTCTGTTAATTGGAACTTCTACAAGTGGATGAAATTAAATGTATGAAATAATTTACTATAATATCTTTATATGTATGAAATAATTTACTATAATGTGTGAAATAATTTACTATAATATCTTTATATGTATGAAATAATTTACTATAATGTGTGAAATAATTTACTATAATATCTTTATATGTATGAAATAATTTACTATAATGTGTGAAATAATTTACTATAATATGTGTGAAATAATTTACTATAATATGTATGAAATAATTTACTATAATGTGTGTGAAATAATTTACTATAATATGTATGAAATAATTTACTATGTGTATGAAATAATTTACTATAATATGTATGAAATAATTTACCATAATATGTATGAAATAATTTACTATAATGTGTGTGAAATAATTTACTATGTGTGTGAAATAATTTACTATAATGTGTGTGAAATAATTTACTATAATATGTGTGAAATAATTTACTATGATATGTATGAAATAACTTACTATAATATGTATGAAATAATTTACTATAATGTGTGTGAAATAATTTACTATGATATGTATGAAATAATTTACTATAATATATATGAAATAATTTACTATAATATGTACGAAATAATTTACTATAATATGTATGAAATAATTTACTATAATATATATGAAATAATTTACTATAATATGTATGAAATAATTTACTATAATATGTATGAAATAATTTACTATAATGTGTGTGAAATAATTTACTATGATATGTATGAAATAATTTACTATAATATGTATGAAATAATTTACTATAATGTGTGTGAAATAATTTACTATAATATATTTATATGTATGAAATAATTTACTATAATATATATGAAATAATTTACAATAATATGTATGAAATAATTTACTATAATGTGTGTGAAATAATTTACTATAATATGTGTGAAATAACTTACTATGTGTATGAAATAATTTACTATAATATATATGAAATAATTTGCTATAATATGTGTGAAATAATTTACTATAATGTGTATGAAATAATTTACTATAATATGTATGAAATAATTTACTATAATGTGTGTGAAATAATTTACTATAATATATATGAAATAATTTACAATAATATGTATGAAATAATTTACTATAATGTGTATGAAATAATTGACTATAATGTGTGTGAAATAATTTACTATGTGTGTGAAATAATTTACTATAATGTGTGTGAAATAATTTACTATGATATGTATGAAATAATTTACTATAATATGTATGAAGTAATTTACTATAATGTGTATGAAATAATTTACTATAATATATATGAAATAATTTACTATAATATGTATGAAATAATTTACTATAATGTGTATGAAATAATTTACTATAATATGTATGAAATAATTTACTATAATATGTATGAAATAATTTACTATAATGTGTATGAAATAATTTACTATAATATATATGAAATAATTTACTATAATATATATGAAATAATTTACTATAATGTGTATGAAATAATTTACTATAATGTATGTGAAATAATTTACTATAATATGTATGAAATAATTTACTATAATATATATGAAATAATTTACTATGTGTGTGAAATAATTAGTCCCCGCGGACGAAGTCCGGAACGGGGACTTATGGATTGGGTTCCGTCTGTCCGTCCGTGCGTCCGTGCGTCCGTGCGTCCGTCCGTCCGTCCGTCCGCAGCCGTTTCTTGGAGATGCCTGTACCGATTTTTTTCAAACTTGGTACAGGGGCAACATGCTATGGCATACATATGCACGTCAATTTGTTTTATGATACGATCCAATATGGCCGCCTAGCAGCCATTTTGTTTGCGAATTTTCCCTGTCTAAAGCCATAACTCAGACATGCTCACACAGATCTCATTCAGAGTTGGTATTAGGACAGTGTTCTATGGCATATATGTGCATATTCATTGTTGTCATGATACGATCCAATATGGCCGCCTGGCAGCCATTTTGTTTGTGAATTTTCATGTCCAAAGCCATAACTTAGACATGCTTGAACAGATCTCATTCAAAGTTGGTATTAGGACAGTGTTCTATGACATACATGTGCGTATCCATTTTCATTGTGATACGATCCAATATGGCTGCCTGGCAGCCATTTTGTTTGCAAATTTTCCATGTTCAAAGCCATAACTCAGACATGCTTGAACAGATCTCATTCGAAGTTGGTATAGGACAGTGTTCTATGACATACATGTGCATATCCATTTTCGTCATGATACGATCCAATATGGCTGCCTGGCAGCCATTTTGTTTGTGAATTTTCCATGTCCAAAGCCATAACTCAGACATGCTTGAACAGATCTCATTCAGAGTTGGTATTAGGACAGTGTTCTATGACATACATTTGCATATCCATTTTCATATTGATATGATCCCCCATACCCGACCAATCCTTTATTGTTGTAGGCATGTTCCATGTCTGACAAGCAGACACAACATATCTAAGTCTGTTTGATTTATGTTCACAAGTGTTGTTGCGTGATCAGAGTAGTGCTAATTCCTTAAAACCCAATCATAGCGGGGACTATGTCATTCTCAATGGCTTGTTTACTATAATGTGTATGAATGTATGTATGTATGTGTGTGTGTGTGTGTGTGTGTGTGTGTGTGTGTGTGTGTATGTATGTATGTATATATGTATGTATGTATGTATGTATGTATGTATGTATGTATGTATGTATGTATGTATGTATGTATGTATGTGTGGAGGTATGTAAGGGTACCTGCATGAACTTGGAGTTTCAGTTTGAGGACTAGACTCACTTTGCCAGTCACAGGTGGCAAAAAACCGTGTCTAGCTGAGACTAGTTTTCTTGATTTTACATCAAGAGATTTGATGAAGGAGATGACTACACTACATTTTGCTGTGCAACATCAAATGCTTCCACTGAAGAATTACCACGCCCATAGCAACAGCCAAATAATCACGTATATTGCAAAGATAACAACAGGAATAGAAAGACAAATGAATAAATATTCAAAAAATGTATGCAAATGTGCCTAGCAACAAGCCCATGCCCATAACAACAGCCAAATGATCATGTATATTGCAAAGATAATATCAGGAATTCATACACATGTGAACAAAAACATACATGTACACAAATGTATGGAAATATATTTTACAACATGACCATGCCCATAGCAACAGCCAACTGATAGCATAAAGAGAGCAACATGGTTGGATATTCAAATGGATAATCATTCAGCAAATGAACACCTATTGTTAGCATGGACTAGCATATGGATACACACTTTTAAAAACTGTACAGTTGTGCTACAACGCCATTGGCAGTAATTTTTTGACATCTGAGACTGGTCTCAGACAGTGATTTTTTACTCTCAGATGAAAATTTTGTACAAACTGAGCCTCTCAGTTCATTGTCTCAGTTTAACGTCCTGGTACCCTTACTTACCTCGTTTGTTTTCTTATTTCTCCAATGCTTGTGACAATGACCCTATCCATACTTCATAAGAACTTGAAGTTCATGACTCTTGGTATTTGTGGTAGACCTAGGGGGTCATACAGTATATTTGATAGGACCAGTGGGGTCCCACAGGTATACATGTACACAGCACATGGTATTGTAAATTGTGTGAGTGACAGAGTGTGGATGCTATGGAAGGTAACTACATTATTATGTTATGTTATTTATTTATAAGTTTACATTGTTAGTGCAGTAAGTAGAAATGTCTGTTGACTTTGAGTCTGTATTTTATGGAAACTGTAAGCTTAGAAATGTCTGTTGACTTTGAATCTGTATTTTATGGAAACTGTAAGCTTAGAAATGTCTGTTGACTTTGAGTCTGTATTTTATGGAAACTGTAAGCTTAGAAATGTCTGTTGACTTTGAGTCTCTATTCTATGGAAACTGTAAGCTTAGAAATGTCTGTTGACTTTGAGTCTGTATTTTATGGAAACTGTAAGCTTAGAAATGTCTGTTGACTTTGAGTCTGTATTTTATGGAAACTGTAAGCTGAGAAATGTCTGTTGACTTTGAGTCTCTATTCTATGGAAACTTGGCTGCAATAATTGTAGCGTTTGCTGTGATATTGAGGACTTGCTTAAGTGTGTTGTTTGGTTGTAATTGCGTGGAAGAAGGGTTGCAAATATCATGAAGGACAGGTAAGGGGGCCAAAACGAAATATTTTCCATAGTCATGGTGTTTGCTTTCCCTGAAGGACTCTATTCCAAGAATAATCACAAGAAAGGAGAGTGTTGCTGATTGGCAGCTCAGATGGGTGTGTCCCCTTGAGTGTTGCTGATTGGCAGCTCAGATGGGTGTGTCCCCTTGAGTGTTGCTGATTGGCAGCTCAGATGGGTGTGTCCCCTTCTTAAACTGTATTTTGATGTTCAGAGTAGAAAAAACTATTCCTGGAGTAGCCATGTGTATAAAAACATTCCTGGAGTAGCCATGTACATGTACTAGACAAGTAATCTTTTATTTGTTCAAAATGGATGTTCTAGCTATACATGTAGTAGAAATTAAAGTTCCATTTTTAGCACAACTGAACTAGGTTCAGAAGTGCTGTAGGCATGTGTGTGTGTGTGTGTGTGTGTGTGTGTGTGTGTGTGTGTGTGTGTGTGTGTGTGTGTGTGTGTGTGTGCGCGCGTGCGCAGATGTGTGCGGATGTGTGTGTATGTGTATGTAAACGATAGTTGGTGGGGACATTACTTAGGATGACTAGAAACCTATAACCAAAGTCTTTTCGCATTAATAATAACTTAGTAATAAGCAAATACATGCTAAAATGTTTAGAATGTCTCAGAGACAGATAGCTGATGATCCCTCAATGTCAACATCAACAACTTGCCTGCAAATGTGGAAGTAAAATATATGTTTAGTAAAATATATGTTTAGTTTACTCAGGCAATGTTGATGGTCTACTAGCATTTTCAAGATTTTTAGAAAAATCTCATTTGCTTACAAGAAAGTAGTTTTTTACCCTAAGATTGTATCAAGGAAACTAAAGGACTGAGATACCATACGTACTAATAGGTAATTTATTCTACTTGCATCCAAATGTTTATGATGACTAGTAGTAGACTGAATTTTACCAGTACTGTACTTTGTATTATTGCCTCTAAAATACTAATTCTCATTGCCAAAAAGTCACCATGTTGGATAGTAAAAATGTGCAAATTATGCACACCCTCACACGGTACATTACAATTATTAACACTAACTTGGAAACCATTCCAGCAAACTGCTGGTACATCATCATCAAGGGAAAGAATTCATTTTCCAGAAATGACAAAAATATATTAATATCCCATTTGCTTCAATGGATCAGGGGCTCGAAACATGCTACAAATGCTAAAACTGCCACTGAGGGCGCTGCACATACTTGTAATTCATCCCAATGGCTATGGCCATCGAAGCATCACACACACACACACACACACACACACACACACACACACACACACACACACACACATTTCTCCATGGCTATAGCACTACTGAACCTCAGTAAGCTGTGCTAAAAAAAAACAATCAGGCGTCATAGTTCCTGCAATATGTACATGTACTATGTAGCATGTAATACAATATCTCAAGAAGTGTGTTCCTCATGTTTTATTAGTGAATTAGAAATTAAGTATTTTGATGTAACTTTTAACTTGAAGTTTAAGGAGTCATTCATTCAGTCATTTCTCCTGTTACTTTGTGTTGACTTACACAGGTCATAAGCTCCAGTTAAATGTATGGAACTCGTCTTAATAAACAAAAGAAAACTACAAAACATAAAAGATTTTACATTGGAATATTCATACATTATCACCAGACAATTGAAAACATTTTGATTTATGTACAAAAAATGATATATTTGAGCTTTACTTCATTTAGTGAGTAACTGAATAAATATGCTACATATTTTAGAAATATTTTGTCAATGCTTGCTAGTGTACAAATATTTGTCAAAAATGTACAGCACTTAGTGGTATAATTGTGGTAGATAAACTAGTCAGCCAATTATTGTGAAACTAACCCAGGGGAGCACTGTTAGTGTACATCTGGCTTATGATTTATTCTTGTTGTGTCATTGACTTTAGGTTTAGAAGCATATGGTCAACCCTCATCAAATTCAGGAAGTCAGAACTTGTATCCAACTATAAATGATACAGACGACAATGCTGCAAGTACGGTACCTATCGGACTTGAGAGTCAAAATGAAGAAGCTAAAGCTGGTTTGACAGAAGACATCCAGCTAGATGTAGAGGTGAGCTTTAAAACAGTATTTGAATTTTGTTTGTACCATTGGGAGAGTTTCTTTCATTGTCCATATATTTAGTCCCCGCGGACGAAGTCCGGAACGGGGACTTATGGATTGGGTTCCGTCTGTCCGTCCGTCCGTCCGTGTGTCCGTCCATGCGTCCATCCATGCGTCCGTCTGCAGCCGTTTCTTGGAGATGCCTGGACCGATTTTTTTCAAACTTGGTACATGGGCAACATACTATGGCATACATATGCACGTCAATTTGTTTTATGATACGATCCAATATGGCCGCCTAGCAACCATTTTGTTTGCGAATTTTCCCTGTCTAAAGCCATAACTCAGACATGCTTTAACAGATCTCATTCAAAGTTGGCATTAGGACAGTGTTCTATGACATACATGTGCATATTCATTGTTGTCATGATACGACGATCCAATATGGCCGCCTAGCAGCCATTTTGTTTGTGAATTTTCATGTCCAAAGCCATAACTCAGATATGCTTGCACAGATCTCATTCAAAGTTGGCATTAGGACAGTGTTCTATGACATACATGTGCATATCCATTTTCATTGTGATACGATCCAATATGGCTGCCTGGTAGCCATTTTGTTTGCGAATTTTCATGTCCAAAGCCATAACTCAGACATGCTTGAACAGATCTCATTCAAAGTTGGTACTAGGACAGTGTTCTATGACATACATGTGCATATCCATTTTCGTCATGATACGATCCAATATGGCTGCCTGGCAGCCATTTTGTTTGTGAATTTTCCATGTCCAAAGCCATAACTCAGACATGCTTAAACAGATCTCATTCAAAGTTGGTATTAGGACAGTGTTCTATGACATACATCTGCATATCCATTTTCGTCGTGATACGATCCAATATGGCTGCCTGGCAGCCATTTTGTTTGTGAATTTTCCATGTCCAAAGCCATTACTAAGACATGCTTGAACAGATCTCATTCAAAGTTGGTATTAGGACAGCGTTCTATGACATACATGTGCATATCCATTTTCATCGTGATACGATCCAATATGGCTGCCTGGCAGCCATTTTGTTTGTGACTTTTCCATGTCCAAAGCCATAACTCAGACTCCATTTTCATCGTGATATGATCCCCCATACCCACCCAATCCTTTATTGTTGGAGGCATATTCCATGTCCAACAAGCACACACAACATATCTAAGTCTGTTTGTTTTAGGTTCACAAATGTTGTTGCGTGATCAGAGTAGTGATAATTCCTTGAAACCCAATTATAGCGGGGACTATGTCATTCTCAATGACTTGTTATACTTGCATATATGTTAGGCTCCATGCATGTGTCCGTCCATCCACACACACGCACATACATTCACCCTGGCATGCAAAGTATCCTGTATTATAGATTATCACTAGATATTTAACAAAGGACAGTGGATATCCTGTATTATAGATTATCACTAGATATTTAACCAAGGACAGTGGATATCCTGTATTATAGATTATCACTAGATATTTAACAAAGGATAGTGGACATCCTGTATTATAAATTATCACTAGATATTTAACCAAGGACAGTGGATATCCTGTATTATAAATTATCACTAGATATTTAACCAGGGAGAGTGGATATCCTGTATTATAAATTATCACTAGATATTTAACCAATGACAGTGGACATCCTGTATTATAGATTATCACTAGATATTTAACCAATGACAGTGGACATCTTGTATTATAGATTATCACTAGATATTTAACCAAGGACAGTGGACATCTTGTATTATAGATTATCACTAGATATTTAACCAAGGACAGTGGATATCCTGTATTATAGATTATCACTAGATATTTGACCAATGACAGTGGACATCTTGTATTATAGATTATCACTAGATATTTAACCAAGGACAGTGGACATCCTGTATTATAGATTATCACTACATATTTAATCAAGGACAGTCAGTGGGTATCTTGTGTTAAAGCCCAAGGTGCAACCAGGCTAGGTGTCCACTCTAGGGAAGTAGGTTTGCACATGTGCAACAGAATAAGTTTGTTTATCTGGGAGGAGCATTTGGTAAATCCGACCCAGGTAGTTTATCAACATAAGTGGTTGTTCACACATATTGCAGGTATATAATAGTACTCCAAAAGGGTATCTGCGACTTGGAAGTGCGCCTCGTACAAACTCAAAAATGATGTCTGCCACTGGGTGTACAACGTATCTACGATCGGCCGTACAACGTATCTGCGAACGGTCGTACAACACGAGTGCGATTGATCTCTATAAAACTCTATAAATATGTCATGCCTCACATCGTGTCGTTCTAAGTTCGATGATTTCGAAAATGTCATGGATTTACAACCCACATGGTTCTTTATCGATATCTGTGTTAGGTAAAAATTACGTCATTATTTTCCCTCGTGCTCACCGTTTATTACTGCAATCATTCAATAGACCCTTGTCTCGGTGAGAGTGTGGTATGCGAAACATGCCATTGATGTACACATGCGTTGATCGACGTACTAACAGGAGGTGGGGGCCCCGGGAGGGGTCACTTTCATTCCGCACGTCGGAGTTGTGGTCCCGTGTACACGGTGTCGGTAAGCTCCCTTTGAACTTTGTCGATAGGCAACGCAATGCTGCGATAATCGTATGAAGGACGTCGGCACCGACATTTGATTCTTTGTGGTCTGTGAAACAATTGTACATTGTAACAATTTAACAAATCTGTAGCTCTTTACCGCTTCTTTCATCATCGATGTGTTATATAGTGAGACAATACATCCATGCCTTCCAAAGACTACGCCAGAGTCTATGGTATTTTAAACAATTAGGGCAGTTGACACCATGCACCGACTCGTAGTTATAAAACTTTCAGCGACTTTGCAACTCAACTCATTGTCGGCTTTCATCATTCAAAAATCAAGCGTAACGCATTGCCTAGGCTAAAGGGTGGCCGAATCTGTCAACATGGTCAAGTACGAATGTACAAACAATATACAAACATTGGTGTGGCTTCTTATTACGTGCCAGTACATGAGTACATGGATGTATTATTACGGAGATGGGAAGTTTCGTGGACTACGATCACACTACGATTATAAAAAAAATGTGATAGTTCTAGCCTTCGAGACAATCACGAACGCACTGAATGAAACAAAAACAACAATCGTAATAATAAAGCTAATGAGTTGCCGTGCAGGCACTTCGTCGTGTCGCATCAAATGTACGATCACAACGATCGATGACCGCCAATTTTTTTCTAAATATTACATTTCAGCAATGATTTTTGATGCAATTTGAAATTGTTACCACGAATTGCTATTATCATTTTATTTCTAACATGAATGCAAGTAGCGATGTCCGAACGCTCTGCATCACCGGTACCATAAACGAACAATGGGGGGGGGGGGGGGGGGGGGGGGGGATTACCCTTTCGTCATTCGTGTAACTTTTAAGGGCAATCAAGGAGAGTCGAATTGTTTCATTTGTTCAGATGAGACTTTGATGTATGTAGGCGTTACCGTTCCACCTTTTTAGCTCAAATAACAATAAGACCGTTATACCTAATTGACTAAAATTGACACCTTCGGAACAATGGTAGTCAGTTGCTCGTAGGGACCGGTCTCAGCCAAAGGGGTCGGCGAAAATCTACACTGAAAGTTTATAATCACCCACTATTAGCACCAATGCTAACGTAATATAATGATGTAAATTGATTGTAGATGATGATTCGTCGTGGTTTTAACACAAAAATAATCCATTGTGAAAAAGATATAAAACGACACAAGTTTTTCAAAATTACACCACACTGCGGAAACGAAAGTCGAAGCAACATCATGCCAAACTTAACGAAAACGCAATTGAACAACTGGAAGCAGCTGAAGAAGAGGTCCGACACATACATGAAGAAGACAACCCTAGAAGCATGCGTCAGTACTAGTATCTTGCCATTTGAATTTTTCGTCACGGCAGGCATGAAAACACTGATAGCAAATGCATGTTCACAGGGTGGCGTGTACACAGGAAAAGGACAGAATTCCAGTTTGAGTAAATCGTTGACTGTCCGTCTGCATGAAACATATAACTCTGTGGGTTCATCAGTCGTCCTTTTTACTTTCATGTTGCAAGTCCGTACGGTACGGTACCTGAGTGACGTATGTGCATGGTAAATAAAATGTGCTCATTCGAGTCGTCAAGTTCCCAAATTGCCCAACTCCCAACTTCTTGTTTTCACAGTTTAAAGAAAAAAAATGACTTACTTTGGTTGTTTCCTCTTCTGAGGGACGTCTTTATCGCAGTCACTCTTCACTACCGCCTTCCTTTTTGTTGCTAGTGATTTCAGCATAGCTGTTGTCTTCTGCTTGGATTTGTAACGTTCAATAAATGATGCCATCGAAACTTCGGACGTGGTGATCGGATAGAACTTGTTTTAATAACTCTCGAAGTACTAAATGAAATGATTCGAGAGGTCCTGTCCTATAAGTATAACGTCCGGTTTTAAGCTTTGCAGCGAATCGCAAACACGCTATGCGACCAATCGCACTCGTGTTGTATGACCGATCGGAGATATGTTGTACGACCAGTCGGAGATACGTTGTACGACCAGTCGCAGACATCATTTTTGAGTTTGTACGAGGCGCACTACTAAGTCGAGGATACCCATTTAAGGTACTGTTACATACCTCCATATTGGTTACATGTAGTTCTTGCCTAATCCAAAGAGTCCCTTGTTATATTTTTTCCAAGTGACCGTGTTTCTGCTACCTTTTTTTCTGGTGTGTGCGTACGGCCAGACACCCAGTCTGGGTGAAACACATATTTCTATAAAGATATATATATAAAATATAGTCCGAGAAAATTGTATTTTGAGGGACCTGTTCCAACACCATCCAAACACTGTTACACAGTGACAATTTGTGTAATTGAAATTGTAAACTGATATTCTTGGGTACGAACAAACTAACTTGTATCATTTGTACAAGGTACGAGATTACAGTTGCACATGTACATGTACTAGCGTCAGCATTTGGTCGGTCGTTACGTAAATTTGAAAACACCAAAATCATTAGATAGATGACAATTTTCTTTACAGATTACATGTGGGTCATGTTTTGACAACATAATCAGGAAAACTTCAAAATTAACTTCACAAATATCGCACGGGCTAGAGCGGACTAAGATTTACATTTCCATACTTACTGTATACTAGGTAGCTTTCTTCGTGTGATCTGAAGTTTGGTAGAAATGTCATTGTTGTTCCCGTTATTTTCCTTCCGTTTTCTAATTCTTTGAAAGTATCCGTTATTGCTGTTTTATGATTGATTAATCTTGCATTTCCAAACCCAATGTCTCATCTCAGAAAACAGTCAATACCAGATTTAAACTGAATGCCTTCCAGAAGGATTTATGCAAGAAATTTAGCTCTATATCTGTGAGTCCCAATGAAAGTTAGTTGTCAAAAATGTTGTTCAAATGCCCGCCACGCCTCCTATTCTCAGCACAGGAAAACTTGCCATCCTCGACTTAACTCGGCTTTCATGATCCCCTACATTATACCCAGGATATGGCATGTGCATGTTGAACTTCCTTCTGTCCCACCACGAGTTTACACATTCTCAAGATTTTGTTGAGTGGCGCACCCTCACTGTACACTAATTATATAGAGGTCAATGTATCTACATTTTGTAGGTCACCATTATTGATACATTGTCGCGAAATTTTCTTCGCAGGCTAGTCGAGGCTTGGTCTATTTTCCATATTTTGACCACACACATTTGGGTATAAATTATAGATTATTACACTTGTTAAATGTGTGAGATTGTATTTATATCCTGAGATACAGAGTTAGATAAATGATTATGTACAAGCCTTGCAACAAACAGCGGTAGTTTGTTATCGAGAGAAATCGGAAAAGAACACAGTAAAAAGGAGACGGTACGAAGTCAGTATAATACGTCCTAAACTTCTAATCGAAAATCTAAAAAGACACGATTTCTCTTTATTCATCTCCGCATCAGTGTGTGAAATTTGAAAATAATATTCCATATTTGTCGAAATTGAAACGATGATAAATATTTCACCTGTTTGTGAACTCCGCGCTCATCGTAAACCTATTTTAAGGCCAAGAAAAAAATTGTTTTCTGGTGAGTTTGAATCAGTTAAATACCCTGCCTCGGTCTTCTTTTTTTTCGTGTTTGTGCAGCCAATGCAGAGTGCAGATCCAAGGGAAACACAAAATAAGGCTGGCATGAAACCCCTGAAAACAGAGTCTTTCTCAGTAGTGTAGAGCATGAGTATAAAGTTGGCATCAGATTCAGATTTGGATCTGAGGCCATCTGATGCTCAATATAATGTTCATAAGATAACACTACCTGAATCTGAATCTGACGTCAACTTTATACTCGTTCGATAGATTAATTACTCAAATTGGTCATTAATATTCATCGAATTATTACTAAAACCTAATCAGTTCTGCCATTACCCTACTGAACATGTCTATGAAATTTCGATTGAATTGATGCAGCCATTTTTTGGAAATCGTGACACAGACACACACAGACACACAGACACACACACACACACACACACGTACACACACACACACACACACACACACACACACACACACACACACACACACACACACAGACTTCATCAGTATATTATATACTAAGGTAAAAATCACAAACGAGCTTCTCCTAGTTATCCTGAATGCACACTCCAGCTATTTCAAAACAAACGCAAAAATGCATACATCATGGTGGGGTGAGTACTGACTCTAGTTTAGTCTCCACTCTGTCGCCATATGTTTGACTACGATGTCAGTTTGTCATTTACATGACAAAGATTATTGCTGGATAGTGCCAAAACATATATGGAAACAATTTTTGATATGATTTCTCAACTCTCGAATTCAAATGAAACAAACATTTTCTAATGCCTCCATGATTGTAGTCTAGTTAGTTATCTCCACAAAATGCACAGAACTAGAGATCGTAGAGAACATCATTGTCACTATAATAATATCAGTATCAAATGTCGCACTAAATGTTATATGTGTTGCTTCTATGCTATCAGAAAATTTAGCTGAGAGTATGGGAATTCTTGATCAGAACATATTCAGTCATAAAATCCTCAGGTTTCTGATAATTTCCAGTACTTGTTATAAGACAGACTACAGTCCAAGAACATTTGGTTAGCTACATGTATTACATGTACATCTGATGTCTTACATATGACATATCATTGCCCAGTTTTCACTACGTCTAGCTTGTCTGTCAGTGTCACATTTTGCTTCCTCTGTTCAGTTTTCTCAGATGTTTTAAGAATTTGAAAATAGTCAGTGTCTGACTGACAAAATTTCTTTCCACAGAAGTTTAGAAAACATTTAGTTCTACTCTACGTAAACGCCGTGTTGTTGCAACATGAGACGTCACATTGACCTCATGCTTCCTACTTCGTGCTTCCTTCAACGTCCCTATGAAACTAGTTTGAAGGCTTTCGCTAGCAATAGCATGGCCAGTCTTGTTTTTACTGCGTAATCGTCAAATGTTTTCCAAATAATGAATTAATTTCTTATTTTACACTTTGGTTATTTTTATTTAGTAGCTATTGTAACTTTTGTGCAACATATATTTAATTTTCTGACCTCAGAAATGTTTTCTGTGATCGTCAGGTTTGAGTACTTTCCTAAGCCAGTCCCACAACCATGGAAATAGTTCAGCGGAACTAATCTTGTCCATGGTCCATATATTTTTCTACATTTCAAATCGATAATGGGACCAAGAAGAAAAGTGAAACAAAAGTACACACAGCACACACACACACACACACACACACACACACACACACACACACACACACACACACACACACACACACACACACACACACACACACACACACACACACACAGAGAGAGTATATTGCAAAGATAACAGGAATTGTAAGACAAATGAATAAACATTCAATAAATGTATGCAAATGTGACTAGCAACAAGACCACACCCATAGCAACAGCCAAATGATCACGTATATTGCAAAGATAATATCAGGAATTGATACACAAGTGAACAAAAACATTCAAAAATGTATGCAAATATATCTAGCAACATGGCCACGTCCATAGCAACAGCCAAATGATTGTGTATATCGCAAAGATAGCAATAGGGTTGGATAGGCAACTGGATAGTCATTCAGCAAATGAACACCTATTGTTAGCATGGACTAGCTGGCATACATACAACGCCATTGGCGGTTTCTTTTACAAGACAAATTTGAAACAAATTTTGCCCCAGTTTGATGGTAAACCTGCTATATTGACTTTGTTAACGTCAGTTATTTCTACTCATGTTGCATCACTATGTATTTACAAACAGTATATATGAAATATGAGCCATGTGAAACTTTTTCAGTGCAAAATGGGATGAAGATATGAGGGCAAAGTCAGTACTCCTTACAGCAGTTTGAATTTCCCGCATATGTATCAGTTACCTTGCAAGGGTAACATTACAATGTACAATCTAGTACAAAGACCACAGTGTATGGAATGCATAAATTACTACATTGTATTCTGAGGTGTGGTGACAAAATAATGTACAATCTAGTACAAAGACCACAGTGTATGGACTGCATAAATTACTACATTGTATTCTTAGGTGTGGTGACAAAATAATTATACTGTTGTCATTGCTGGCCCAGGGTAGGAGAAAGTCAGTCCACTCAACAATAGTAAATATTTGATCTCATAAAGTAGGTGACAGACAGCCATAGCATATAGTTAGTGTCAAACAGATTGAAGTTTATAAACAATGTTAATCTGAGGTGTATTGCCCAGTTACTCGGCCGAGTGTTTTATGACAAGTCAGTATAAAAGTTACAATGTAGGACTTCACCTGATTGGTTGCTTATGTGTAAGCTTAAGTACTAGTAAATTCATTCATTACATAGTCATGTACTATGTTAATAGACGTAATAAATTTATTTATAGCACACCAAGACCACATTGTTTGTTGAACAATAGTTCTAACTAGCCTAACACAAGGTGTGTTCTGTGACGTCACTAAGGTCTTCACTTTAGCATTGCAAACAGTCACTTTTACGCCATGATATGTTTGTGTAGATGTTTACATGTTTGATGTAAGAATGGCTTCTACTGGCGAGTCAGAGCGGAGTAAAAGTTATGAGTTACTACCAGTTGTCGAGGAGGCAAGTACAAGTAGAGATAGTGGCATGCATGTAGAAAACATTTCTAGACAGTTACATATGGTACACTACATGTACATGTATGTAGTAAGAATGACTTGTTATGGTGCTACACTGAATATGACTGGGGGCAATTTCACCCCCATCTATAGGGCTACAATCTCCATACACTCTACCCCAACCTAGGGCTACAGTCCTGTCTCAATTCCTTCAAGGACTACAATCTCCATACACTCTATCCCAACCTAGGGCTACAGTCCTGTCTCAATTCCTTCAAGGACTACAATCTCACACTCTATCCCCTTCCAGTACATGCAAAGCACATACCTGGAATACCATTTGAAACTTGAAAGGTTGGAATTTAAGAGTGTGTTAAATAACTTGCTGATCAACGTGAGAAGATAGTGTTTTATAGAGTTGACATCACAAGACAACAGTGTCTCAGCCTGCCTTTATAAACAGTGTTTTAGTCTGCCTTTTATAAATGAATTGCAAGTTACAGAAAAACATGATCTTTGGTGACATATATTACTGAGACAGTTTCCTATACATTTTGTATGTTCACATTAAAGCATGCTCTTGATAAGGAATTCCGACAGAGAAACATTTTAACAAGGCTGACACTAGCTGTTTTATATAACCACACCTTTCTCTTTATATTGTGACCATCTCTTGATTTCTTAGAGTGTATTTATTGTATCCTTTTTTAGCACACCTGAACTGATAAGGTTATGTAGTGCTATAGGCATGGCAAAGTATATGTCTGTCTGTCTGTCTGTCTGTCTGTCTGTCTGTCTGTCTGTCTGTCTGTCTGTCTGTCTGTCTGTCTGTCTGTCTGTCTGTCTGTCTGTCTGTCTGTCTGTCTGTCTGTCTGTCTGTCTGTCTCTGTCTGTCTCTGTCTGTGTGGATGTGTGTGGATGTGTTGTTAAAGTCAAAAGCCCCTGGACTGCTTGCCATGATGTTTGGTGGGTGCATTACCGTGGGTGTCTAGTAGGGAAATTGTTCAAATCAAAATGATATTACACCTGTGTGATTTGAGTAAAAAAATGTGATTTTTGGTCAAAAAAGTTAAACTCAAAAACTGCTCGGCAGATCTGCCTGAAATTTAGTGGGAACATTCTCAAGGGTGTTTAGATTAAGGATTGTTCATGACATGATGATCCCATTAGTGATATGCAAATTTTGGTAAAGAAATGTCAAAAAAAGTTTGCGAGAGGTTGGTCCTCTTTCTCCCTAGCGGGTATTTGTTTGTACACAACTAAGTACAAGTTGGTCCTCTTTCTCCCTAGGAGGTATTTGTTTGTACACAACTAAGTACAAGTTGGTCCTCTTTTTCTCTAGGAGGTATTTGTTTGTACACAACTAAGTACAAGTTGGTCCTCTTTCTGTTTACATTATACATGTACATGTATGTAAATAGAAGTAACCTTGTATATAACTTTGTATACCTGTGTGTAGAAGTAACCTTGTATATAACTTTGTATACATGTGTGTAGAAGTAACCTTGCTGTGGTTTGCTTTAGATTTGTTTGAAATCTTATATAAGACATTATGTATGTTGACGTAACATAGTTTATTCATAATAAGTATGTTACATTGTAGACATTCCTGTATACATAGCTGCATTTTTTGTTTGTCTTTGTTGACACTTAATTCCCCATTGGGAGCATTCATATATCACTCTATGATTTTGTCAATTTATTCATTTTACAGCCATTGCACTAATTTCCCCAATGGCAACTGACCAATGTTATCAACTAAATAGTGTGTAATATTGACAGTTCAATTTACAATTAGGGAGACATAAGTCAACAAAGAATTGCAAGGTCTGTCTCCATGTGAAAACTGCAAGTCAGTGGACAGTTGATGTGCCAGTGTTAGGTCTGTCTCCATGTGAAAACTGCAAGTCAGTGGACAGTTGATGTGCCAGTGTTAGGACTGTCTCCATGTGAAAACTGCAAGTCAGTGGACAGTTGATGTTCCAGTGTTAGGTTTGCTTCCATGTGAAAACTGCAAGTCAATGGACAGTTAGTTGATGTGCCAATGTTAGGTCTGTCTCCATGTGAAAACTGCAAGTCAGGAACATATGTTATTTCTGTAAAATACAATGCAGTACAGTACAGTACAATACAATGAATATAAATTATATTGAAATGTGTTCACATTTTTCTGAATTGTTTAAAATTCTATTTGGATAATATAATCATGTTGTTAAATTTCCATCAAAATAAAGGTTTGGATAGAGATATGTGCATTTATTACAGATATCTCGAAAGAATATCTTGCATTATACTCCAATTGTTTTGTCAAGAAAGATAATTGACTGAACAAAGTCAGCTGTGAACAGGCTAGTGCTGGTGATTTATTTTAATGACAACATGAATACATTAAATTTGTAATTTTGTGTCCTAATAGCAACATGGTGGCAGTAATTATACATCCATGGAGTGTTGTCAAATTTTGTCAAGTTCAATGATTGACCCTGAGATTGACCGAATGTCGTGCGTGTGGCGGCATTCAAAAATCTTATTTTATCACGAAAGAAAAATCAGTCTAATTAGAAATGATTACAGTATATACAATTTCAATACAAATGATTTGTTTCTTAGCCCCACCATGATATAGACTCAGAATATTGATAGTAATTATGACTTGCATCTCAAAATAATCTCTTACCCGGCCTTGTGGTGCCTGATGTCATTGAAAATCACAGCAGTTTTTTCATGCCAGCATACATGATCTTTTGTCTTGTCATTATTCCTCTAGAGCTAAATTATCCTACATCACTACATTTCACCATTTTAAAGCCCTAACGTAATTGCTAATATTCACTAAAAGTGGTGAACACTTTTTGACCACTTTTGAGATTGGCTAATTCAGTGGCTAAATGTTTTAATTTGCTACTTTGGAGCCCTGAAAACTGCAAGTCAATGGACAGTTGATGTGCCAGTGTTGGGTCTGTCTCCATGTGAAAACTGCAAGTCAATTGACAGTTAATGTGCCAGTGCAAGGTCTGCCGCCATGTGAAAACTGCAAGTCAATGGACAGTTGATGTGCCAGTGTTGGGTCTGTCTCCATGTGAAAACTGCAAGTCAATTGACAGTTAATGTGCCAGTGCAAGGTCTGCCGCCATGTGAAAACTGCAAGGCAGATGTGGCTCAAATTTGATAATGTGATTTGAATAGCTATTCAGCTGAAGACAGTTCAAGAATACACTGTATGGACAAAACAATTCCTAGTAACCATGACTACACAGTAACACCTATAACAACAGTTTAACAAATGACACAAACATGCATGTCAACTAAGATCACACCCATAGCAACATGCAAATTACAAAGTCTACTGCAAATATAGCAACTGTGATGGATAGGCAAGTGAGTAGACATTCTAGCAATGGACCTTGAATGCCTGGCAACAAAGAGCAGACCCATATCAACAGCACGATGCTATCAATTACAAAGGTAGCAACACTAATGTGTATTTCAGTGAATAAACATTCAAAATAAACAGTTTAATATGTAGCCTATTTTGTTTCTTTTTGGGTAAATATGTTTACTTGTTGTTACAGAATAAGGAACAACTCAAAAAAGAACAAACTCTGAGATTCCGTGATGGTGAGAGAAGAATAGATTATGTCCTGGCCTATGAAGTATCCAACAAAGACAAGGAGGAGGATGAAAGTGAAAAGAAAAAAAGTGAGAGAAGGAAAGAGTTTGAAAGAAACTTAAAGGAAAAACATGGCCTGGATTTAGAACATGAAGATGTAAGTATACTAACAAAGGAGAATTTATAGTTTGCATTGATTTAAGCAGGGTTTGATTTTTACAGATTACCATTTGTCATCAATATTCATGTTTTGTCATTAATATTCATGAATTTTCTTGACCAATTACCAAATATTAATGGTTATTAGACAAATCATTAATTTTGACTAGTTATTGTGATTTATAACGTTGATAGCACTCTTTAAATATGCATCAAAAGTGATTTATTTTGTCATCAACACAATGAGACTCCTTAACTATTCATTAAAAGTGACTTCACTTCATTCCGTTAGTTCATTTTAGTGAATTAGTGACTTCATTATTCCAGGATTTCCACTTACAGAGGGAGGATATCGATGTGATAAGTCATAGAATATTACTTGTAACATTTTTTTTGCATGAATTATGATCTGACTTCAATGGTTGTCTGTAGTGTATTATATTGTTAGTGAAATGAAACCAACTTTTCTTGGTAATTTCTTCTGTAAATGATACTTCATCGGGATGCAATGTCACATAGTTTGCTGAAATTGAATGTATGGATACCAGAAAACATGATGTCTAAATACACCAAATATAGTATTGAAGTATTGGTTTTACATTAAGAAATGCAAAGGTTGGGATGACCAGTAATACCTATCTTTGATATGATAAAGTTAGGCAGTTGGGAATACTTATCTTTGATTAGCACTGTTCTCCCAATGGAACCTGTTGCAAGATTACGTACACAGAAAACAAACAAAACAAACAAACAAAAGGGACAAACCAGGACAAAAAGTTACAGACACACAGTGTACTTTAAAAGTTATCCAATTACATTACCAGACTACATTCTTAAGATGTATTTAAATATCGATGAGTTTGGAGCTGATCTTATGGATAGGGGTAGATTGTTCCGTAGAACAGCACCACTGTAGTGAAATGCCCATTTCCCATATTCAATTTTAACTGTAGGGATGTAAATGTTACCTTTACTGGCCTGTGGTTTGTGTTATGAATATGAATTTGGTTGGAAAGATTGAACATTTCATTGAGGTAACTAGGTGCATTACATGTTAACGGATTTGTAGACGAGTGTTGCCAGTTGGTGCTTCCATCTAATTTGAGGGTGACCCAACCTAAGTTTTCATAAACCAAACCTGTACTAGTATCACAGGGAAGTTCAAGGAGCAGTCGACCAGCTCATTTATGGAGGAGTTCATTATGTCTTCAAATACTTTTGATTCGTATTACACCATACATTCGCAGCATAATCAAAATGGGGAAGGACTAAGGTATTGAACATCATCTTCCTAAGTCCCATGGGCAAAAAGTGTTTGATTCTCAACAGTAGACCAAGTTTTACAGAAATTTTAGGAGAAATTTTGGAAATATGTGTTGAAAATTTCAATTTTGAATCCAGCCAAACCCCTAAATAATCAAATACTTGCTCTACTAGCTCAGTAGTAAAGTTCAGCAGTCAGGAATACCTATCTTTGATATAGTAAAGTTAGGCAGTCAGGAATACATATCTTTGATATAGTAAAGTTAAGCAGTCAGGAATACCTATCTTTGATATAGTAAAGTTAGGCAATCAGGAATACCTATCTTTGATTATATAGTAAAGTTAGGCAGTCAGGAATACCTATCTTTGATATAGTAAAGTTAGGCAGTCAGGAATACCTATCTTTAATATAGTAAAGTTAGGCAGTCAGGAATACATATCTTTAATATAGTAAAGTTAGGCAGTCAGGAATACCTATCTTTAATATAGTAAAGTTAAGCAATCAGGAATACCTATCTTTGATATAGTAAAGTTTAGCAATCAGGAATACCTATCTTTGATATAGTAAAGTTAAGCAATCAGGAATACCTAACTTTAATATAGTAAAGTTAAGCAGTCAGGAATACCTATCTTTAATATAGTAAAGTTAGGCAGTCAGGAATACCTATCTTTGATATAGTAAAGTTAAGCAATCAGGAATACCAACTTTGATATAGTAAAGTTAGGCAATCAGGAATACCTAACTTTGATATATTAAAGTTAGGCTGTCAGGAATACCTAACTTTGATATAGTAAAGTTAGGCAATCAGGAATACCTAACTTTGATATATTAAAGTTAAGCAGTCAGGAATACCTAACTTTGATATAGTAAAGTTAGGCAATCAGGAATACCTAACTTTGATATAGTAAAGTTAGGCAATCAGGAATACATATCTTTAATATAGTAAAGTTAGGCAGTCAGGAATACCTAACTTTGATATAGTAAAGTTAGGCAATCAGGAATACATATCTTTAATATAGTAAAGTTAGGCAGTCAGGAATACATATCTTTGATATAGTAAAGTTAAGCAATCAGGAATACATATCTTTAGTATAGTAAAGTTAGGCAGTCAGGAATACCTATCTTTAATATAGTAAAGTTAGGCAATCAGGAATACATATCTTTAATATAGTAAAGTTAGGCAATCAGGAATACATATCTTTGATATAGTAAAGTTAAGCAATCAGGAATACATATCTTTAGTATAGTAAAGTTAGGCAGTCAGGAATACCTATCTTTAATATAGTAAAGTTAGGCAGTCAGGAATACCTATCTTTAATATAGTAAAGTTAGGAAATCAGGAATTAAGAGCACAGCCATAGCAACAAAGACCACACCCATAGCAATGATCAAGGCCCAGTCTCCAAATAACCATAAATTATGTACCCACCTATTCCTACTTTTGCAAATCTTGAGTCCATGCCTAAACTAGGCAGTTCTGATACAGTCTACACCAATGACATGTCAAACTGAAATAAAACAGTATTTTAGGGTTATGAGAAATGTAGTATTAATCCTCTTCTGCTGGGAAGTATTTGTTTATGTACAAGTAATTATTTAGTTGGGAGATGGCCCACTAACTGTCTACACAGTGGTGAACAAATCCAATGGTCCTGGGTCCGGGACTAGCGATTTTTTTGGGCGGACCACACAAATTTTACCTTGTCTGGTCCGTTGGACCAGTACCTTAATGTTAAAAGTCGTCTGAATATACAGATTCATAGGTAAGATTTAGTGTTTCAAATTAGCAGGACCTTGGACCACTAATTCTTTCAGTAGGACCACTGGATTTTGTGAGGCACTGGTCTGAGGACCGCCAGTTCACAAAATGATTATTTCACCCATGGTGTACATAATGTTTTCTGGTATTTATATATGTCACATTATTGTTGTATAGAATTATTAAGTTAGGAATGCATAGATTCAATGTTTTAGATATCTTGTTTGCTATTTTTTCTCCATGTTTTCCATCTTGTATTTTATCTCTGCATGATTGAATGGAATCCAAGATTGAGTCCGTAAGTAAACCTGTTGGTAAAATGTGTATGTACACTTGTACATATGTCATCACTGCATGCCTGGTGCTACAAAACTGGTTTTTGGGACACACAAAAAGCTAACTTGGTATTTTGACTGCTAGACTAGACATTGATAAATATACACATGCTACATTGCACCAAATGTACTTTCTCTCTGTCTCTGTGCTGTGAATGTGTAGCAATGCATTTCTATGGTTTTGTATCCATAGCAACTGGGATAATCACCTTTCTTGTTACAGAACATGTACATGTACCAGGGTACATCACACACCCAGATGTTGTAATAGTTGAATCAGGAACAATTGTACTGTTACCTGTCAATGGGTGTACATTGTATGATGCCAATCTCATTAGGACTGTAATAGAATGTACACATATGTATATTATTCCTTCACATCATTGGTAGAAGCGAGACATGGATCATCAACATTTGGGTCTGGAGGGGTTGGGTAAAGGGCAAGAACACTTCTTTATGGTCTGGAGGGGTTGGGTAAAGGGCAAGAACACTTCTTTATCATCTGGAGGGGTTGGGTAAAGAAAGGGCATGAACACTTCTTTATGGTCTGGAGGAGTTGGGTAAAGGGCAAGATTACTTCTCTATGGTCTGGAGGGGTTGGGTAAAGGGCAAGAACACTTCTCTATGGTCTGGAGGGGTTGGGTAAAGGGCAAGAACACTTCTCTATGGTCTGGAGGGGTTGGATAGAGGGCAAGAACACTTATCTATGGTCTGGAGGGGTTGGGTAAAGGGCAAGAATACTTCTCTATGGTCTCAAGAGTTGGGAAAGGTCAAGAACACTATTCTTTAGTTCTTGTGAGTTTAGGGTAGGTTGTTAAACTTCTGACTCCGATACTTGTCTGTGGTATATAGTTTCTTTGTTATCGCAAGCATGGCTGGAAGTCAATACTCTGGTATAGCTGCAGGGCAATATTCTAGTGAGTACAGGGTAATATTCTAGTGATTACAGGGTAATATTCTAGTGATTAAAGGATAATATTCTAGTGATTGCAGGGTAATATTCTAGTGATTACAGGGTAATATTCTAGTGATTACAGGGTAATATTGTAGTGATTACAGAGTAATATTCTAGTGATTACAGGATAATATTCTAGTGATTAAAGGATAATATTCTAGTGATTGCAGGGTAATATTCTAGTGATTACAGGGTAATATTGTAGTCATTACAGGGTAATATTCTAGTGATTACAGGGTAATATTCTAGTAATTACAGGGTAATATTGTAGTCATTACAGGGTAATATTCTAGTGATTACAGGGTAATATTCTAGTGATTACAGGGTAATATTGTAGTCATTAAAGGGTAATATTCTAGTGATTACAGGATAATATTCTAGTGATTGCAGGGTAATATTGTAGTCATTACAGGGTAATATTCTAGTGATTACAGGGTAATATTCTAGTGATTGCAGGGTAATATTGTAGTCATTAAAGGATAATATTCTAGTGATTACAGGCAAATATTGTAGTCATTAAAGGATAATATTCTAGTGATTGCAGGGTAATATTGTAGTCATTACAGGGTAATATTCTAGTGATTACAGGGTAATATTCTAGTGATTACAGGGTAATATTGTAGTCATTAAAGGGTAATATTCTAGTGATTACAGGATAATATTCTAGTGATTGCAGGGTAATATTGTAGTCATTACAGGGTAATATTCTAGTGATTACAGGGTAATATTCTAGTGATTGCAGGGTAATATTGTAGTTATTAAAGGATAATATTCTAGTGATTACAGGCAAATATTGTAGTCATTAAAGGATAATATTCTAGTGATTGCAGGGTAATATTGTAGTCATTAAAAGATAATATTCTAGTCATTACAGGGTAATATTCTAGTGATTACAGGGTAATATTCTAGTGATTGCAGGGTAATATTGTAGTCATTACAGGGTAATATTCTAGTAATTACAGGGTAATATTCTAGTGATTAAAGGATAATATTCTAGTGATTGCAGGGTAATATTCTAGTGATTGCAGGGTAATATTCTAGTGATTAAAGGATAATATTCTAGTGATTACAGGGTAATATTCTAGTGATTACAGGGTAATATTCTAGTGATTACAGGGTAATATTCTAGTGATTAAAGGATAATATTCTAGTGATTACAGGGTAATATTCTAGTGATTACAGGGTAATATTCTAGTAATTACAGGGTAATATTCTAGTAATTACAGGGTAATATTCTAGTAATTACAGGGTAATATTCTAGTAATTACAGGGTAATATTCTAGTGATTACAGGGTAATATTCTAGTAATTACAGGGTAATATTCTAGTAATTACAGGGTAATATTCTAGTAATTACAGGGTAATATTCTAGTGATTACAGGGTAATATTCTAGTAATTACAGGGTAATATTCTAGTGATCATTTGACAATATGGTACAGAGGATTGATCATTAACTTTCTATGATTTACAAATTTAGTTTATAATGCACAAACAGTTAAAAGTTCTTAAGCATAGAGCTTTCTATCTGTCGTGGTCAACAATTCTAGTTACAGCTGACCACTAGGTGGTGGTATGATCAGCCGATTATAAGTGTTACATAGTTTGATGCCCCTGTCTGTTTATCTTGGGATTGTAGCCTCTTATGTTGATAGACCCCTGATATTTCTTGGGGACTCATGTGGGCATGTAGAGTTCCAGTCGATGTTATGATTGTAGCTACAGAGTGGTCAGCTGTAACAATGGAATTTGTCATTCTGATGAGGATTGTCAACCAAGACAGATTATACTGCCACCTAGTGGTCAGCTGTAACTATGGAATTTGTCATTCTGATGAGGATTGTCAACCAAGACAGATTGAAAACACAACGCTAAAAAGTTTGAACTGCTTGTTATGTGTTATAACCTTTGTATTAAAATCATTTAATCTACCAAACTGATCAACATTTGTTGTCATTGACTTTCTGTGTGTTCACTCTCAGAATCCAGGCTGTCTTACAATTGCTACAAAGAGGTTTGATCATTTTACAACAAGAATTTCAATACTTATTTTCTACTTATGCAGAAATTTGATTTGCTTTCTCTGTTTAGCTAACAGTATTTGAACTACATCAAGCATTCAAGCTAGCTAGCAACAATGGTCTGTTTAGCTAACAATCCTAGCTAACTAGCAGCAATGGTCTGTTTAGCTAACAATCCTAGCTAGCTAGCAACAATGGTCTGTTTAGCTAACAATCCTAGCAACAAAGAACAAATATCTTAAGATCAAACCAGGGCTGTCATCTTGCTTCTGTTTACAGCATATCATTACACTTCTACTCTAGTGAGTTTACTATCGACTTGAACAACCAACCAATAAACAAACAAACAAACAAACAACATACATAAGTATTGGGCAAAAGACAAGCAAATTAGCAAATGAAAAATGCACGCAAAGTGTGTTTTGCGGCGCATGGTTGCTAAGATTTTATACCTCACAGATTTTAGTTGATAATACATAAATTTGTTATTTTTTTGAATCTCAAATAACATTTAGTGGACCTAGTGTTGTGTAATGTTACCAAACACCTGACTTCACAATTGAAATTATATAGAGGAAAAAAAGAGGAATGGACATATTGATTGATAAGAACCTCACATAAAAATATTCCTAAGAGTATATTATATAAAAAATAAACAATACGCCATATTCTAGTTACTATAGTTACGGCCACTTTGCCAGTAAGAATCGCAAGAGGTCGTTGTAGATTCAGCAAAGCAGAGGTTCAAATTTGGTTCTTGCCTCTGACCGTATCACAATACACAAAGCCATGAACAAAATGTGTGTAAAAGAACGCATTGATATCTAATTATTGTGAATGGTGAGATAATTACTAGACTCTCTAGTCTCAATAGCAATGTACATACAATGTACATACAATGTACTTATTAACCAGTTTGTCTATAAAGTAGTGTCATTTTTAGTCCCCGCCGGACGAAGTCCGAGACGGCGACTTATGGATTGGGTTCCGTCTGTCCGTGCGTGCGTCCGTCCGTCCGTCCATCCATCCGTCCGCAGCCATTTCTTGGAGATGCCTGAACTGATTTTTTTCAAACTTGGTACAGGGGCAACATACAATAGCATACATATGCACGTCAATTTGTTTTATGATACAATCCAATATGGCCGCCTAGCAGCCATTTGGTTTCCCTGTCTAAAGCCATAACTCAGACATGCTTTAACAGATCTCATTCAAAGTTGGTATTAGGACAGTGTTCTATGATATACATGTGCATATTCATTGTTGTCATGATATGATGCAATATGGCCACCTAGCAGCCATTTTGTTTGTGAATTTTCCATGTCCAAAGCCATAACTCAGACATGCTTGAACAGATCTCATTCAAAGTTGGTATGAGGACAGTGTTCTATGACATACATGTGCATATCCATTTTCATTGTGATACGATCCAATATGGCTGCCTGGCAGCCATTTTGTTTGCGATTTTTCCATGTCCAAAGCCATAACTCAGACATGCTTGAACAGATCTCATTCAAAGTTGGTATAAGGACAGTGTTCTATGACATACATGTGCATATCCATTTTCGTTGTGATACGATCCCCCATACCTGACCCATCCTTTATTGTTGTAGGCATGTTCCATGTCCAATAAACAGACACAACATATCTAAGTCTGATTGATTTAGGTTCACAAGTGTTGTTGCGTGATCAGAGTAGTGATAATTCCTTAAAACCCAATCATAGCGGGGATTATGTCATTCTCAATGACTTGTTTTACATAACTTTTTTCTCTCCATCAAAATAATGATAATTCAGATTGATAGGCTTCTAAAAAATTGTTATCACACTCCAGACAATATCATTTTAGTTTTTATGCAGTCAAAATTTATCTATTTTGGATGATTCCCAATCTCTTAATCTCAGGAGTGAGTGGTTGAGAGGCCAAGCCTTTGTTTCAAGTTTGTCAACAAAATGTATCATTTGTAGCATACCAGACTGTTTAAAATGTAACAAAATGTATTACTATTTAAAATCATTTGAAGCATACCAGATTGTGTCTAAAATGTAACTAAATACTAGGATCTGAGTAAATGTAACTAGATACTAGGATCTGAGTAATGTAACTAAATATTGGGATCTGAGTAAATGTAACTAGATACTAGGGTCTGAGTAAATGTAACTAGGATCTGAGTAATGTAACTAAATACTAGGATCTGAGTAAATGTAACTAAATACTAGGATCTGAGTAAATGTAACTAGATACTAGGATCTGAGTAAATGTAACTAGATACTAGGATCTGAGTAAATGTAACTAAATACTAGGATCTGAGTAAATGTAACTAAATACTAGGATCTGAGTAAATGTAACTAGATACTAGGATCTGAGTAAATGTAACTAGGATCTGAGTAAATGTAACTAAATACTAGGATCTGAGTAAATGTAACTAAATACTAGGATCTGAGTAAATGTAACTAGATACTAGGATCTGAGTAAATGTAACTAGGATCTGAGTAAATGTAACTAAATACTAGGATCTGAGTAAATGTAACTAAATACTAGGATCTGAGTAAATGTAACTAAATACTAGGATCTGAGTAAATGTAACTAAATACTAGGATCTGAGTAAATGTAACTAGGATCTGAGTAAATGTAACTAAATACTAGGATCTGAGTAAATGTAACTAGATACTAGGATCTGAGTAAATGTAACTAGGATCTGAGTAAATGTAACTAAATACTAGGATCTGAGTAAATGTAACTAAATACTAGGATCTGAGTAAATGTAACTAAATACTAGGATCTGAGTAATGTAACTAGATACTAGGATCTGAGTAATGTAACTAGATACTAGGATCTGAGTAAATGTAACTAGGATCTGAGTAATGTAACTAGATACTAGGATCTGAGTAATGTAACTAGATACTAGGATCTGAGTAAATGTAACTAGGATCTGAGTAAATGTAACTAAATACTAGGATCTGAGTAAATGTAACTAAATACTAGGATCTGAGTAAATGTAACTAGATACTAGGATCTGAGTAAATGTAACTAGGATCTGAGTAAATGTAACTAAATACTAGGATCTGAGTAAATGTAACTAAATACTAGGATCTGAGTAAATGTAACTAGATACTAGGATCTGAGTAAATGTAACTAGATACTAGGATCTGAGTAAATGTAACTAGATACTAGGATCTGAGTAAATGTAACTAAATACTAGGATCTGAGTAAATGTAACTAAATACTAGGATCTGAGTAAATGTAACTAAATACTAGGATCTGAGTAAATGTAACTAAATACTGGGATCTGAGTAAATGTAACTAAATACTAGGATCTGAGTAAATGTAACTAAATACTAGGATCTGAGTAAATGTAACTAAATACTAGGATCTGAGTAAATGTAACTAAATACTGGGATCTGAGTAAATGTAACTAAATACTAGGATCTGAGTAAATGTAACTAAATACTAGGATCTGAGTAAATGTAACTAAATACTAGGATCTGAGTAAATGTAACTAAATACTGGGATCTGAGTAAATGTAACTAAATACTAGGATCTGAGTAAATGTAACTAGGATCTGAGTAATGTAACTAAATACTGGGATCTGAGTAAATGTAACTAAATACTTGGGTCTGAGTAAATGTAACTAAATACTAGGATCTGAGTAAATGTAACTAAATACTGGGATCTGAGTAAATGTAACTAAATACTAGGATCTGAGTAAATGTAACTAAATACTAGGATCTGAGTAAATGTAACTAAATACTAGGATCTGAGTAAATGTAACTAAATACTGGGATCTGAGTAAATGTAACTAAATACTAGGATCTGAGTAAATGTAACTAGGATCTGAGTAATGTAACTAAATACTGGGATCTGAGTAAATGTAACTAAATACTTGGGTCTGAGTAAATGTAACTAGATACTAGGATCTGAGTAAATGTAACTAAATACTGGGATCTGAGTAAATGTAACTAAATACTAGGATCTGAGTAAATGTAACTAAATACTAGGATCTGAGTAAATGTAACTAAATACTAGGATCTGAGTAAATGTAACTAGATACTAGGATCTGAGTAAATGTAACTAAATACTGGGATCTGAGTAAATGCAACTAAATACTAGGATCTGAGTAAATGTAACTAAATACTGGGATCTGAGTAAATGTAACTAAATACTAGGATCTGAGTAAATGTAACTAAATACTGGGATCTGAGTAAATGTAACTAGGATCTGAGTAAATGTAACTAAATACTAGGATCTGAGTAAATGCAACTAGATACTAGGATCTGAGTAAATGTAACTAAATACTGGGATCTGAGTAAATGTAACTAGGATCTGAGTAAATGTAACTAAATACTGGGATCTGAGTAAATGCAACTAGATACTAGGATCTGAGTAAATGTAACTAAATACTGGGATCTGAGTAAATGTAACTAAATACTAGGATCTGAGTAAATGTAACTAAATACTGGGATCTGAGTAAATGTAACTAGGATCTGAGTAAATGTAACTAGATACTAGGATCTGAGTAAATGTAACTAGATACTAGGATCTGAGTAAATGTAACTAGATACTAGGATCTGAGTAAATGTAACTAAATACTAGGATCTGAGTAAATGTAACTAGATACTGGGATCTGAGTAAATGTAACTAAATACTAGGATCTGAGTAAATGTAACTAAATACTAGGATCTGAGTAAATGTAACTAGATACTGGGATCTGAGTAAATGTAACTAGATACTAGGATCTGAGTAAATGTAACTAAATACTAGGATCTGAGTAAATGTAACTAGATACTAGGATCTGAGTAAATGTAACTAAATACTAGGATCTGAGTAAATGTAACTAGATACTAGGATCTGAGTAAATGTAACTAAATACTAGGATCTGAGTAAATGTAACTAGATACTAGGATCTGAGTAAATGTAGCTAAATACTAGGATCTGAGTAAATGTAACTAAATACTAGGATCTGAGTAAATGTAACTAAATACTAGGATCTGAGTAAATGTAACTAAATACTAGGATCTGAGTAAATGTAACTAAATACTAGGATCTGAGTAAATGTAACTAGATACTAGGATCTGAGTAAATGTAACTAAATACTGGGATCTGAGTAAATGTAACTAAATACTAGGATCTGAGTAAATGTAACTAAATACTAGGATCTGAGTAAGTGTAACTAGATACTAGGATCTGAGTAAATGTAACTAAATACTAGGATCTGAGTAAATGTAACTAAATACTAGGATCTGAGTAAATGTAACTAAATACTAGGATCTGAGTAAATGTAACTAAATACTAGGATCTGAGTAAATGTAACTAAATACTAGGATCTGAGTAAATGTAACTAGATACTAGGATCTGAGTAAATGTAACTAAATACTAGGATCTGAGTAAATGTAACTAAATACTAGGATCTGAGTAAATGTAACTAAATACTAGGATCTGAGTGAATGTAACTAAATACTGGGATCTTAGTAAATGTAACTATTATATAAAATACTAGGATCTGAGTAAATGTTATTTGAGTTTCACTTCTGAAAGTAATGGTAAATGGATTTTATTATGATTTGGTAAAAGTGTGTAAAGACTATGTTATGCACATAGAGTTGTAAAGTGAAAGTGTATTGAAGTAGAATATTTGTAGCAAGTATTGATCAACAAGAATTTAACATGTAGATGTTTGTTCCAAAGCAAGACAAGGGCCTCTTTTCGAGTCAACAACAACAAAATTAATCAAACCGGTAAAATTTCATTATTAATGTTAAATATTGTACAGAAAGTTATAACTGATACAAGTATTCTATTACAATATGCTTTTAAAAAATGCTGGCAGTAGAAAGTGTTGGGAACAGTCACAAATCCTCCACAATGTATCATTAAAAGCAAAAACAGATGTATATTATCATGTACATGTCTTCTGGCATAGAAAATGTACCAGTTGGCCATCTTGAATTCTAATATTTATTAATTTGACTAGACTTTTTACACATTGACAGTTGAGGACGTTCTCAATTTTTAGAACAACTTATCTGTAAAGGTTCAGTAACTGCTAAAGGCTAGTGAAGTGTCTGTCTGTCTGTCTGTCTGTCTGTCTGTCTGTCTGTCTGTCTGTCTGTCTGTCTCTGTGTGGATGTATGTGTATAACGTCGTAATGTATTATTCTAAGGTCATCAGAGGTAAATGTTATTGAGAAACTAACCCATGACATTGACCTTCATATTCAAGGTCAATTAGCAATTCTATACTTTTGAAGCTTAATGCAGATAGACACAATTCAAGTATATACATCCATAGCCAAGTTTAACACAGATAGACACAATTCAAGTATATACATCCATAGCCAAGTTTAACAAAGATAGACACAATTCAAGTATATACATCCATAGCCAAGTTTAACACAGATAGACACAATTCAAGTAAAGACATCCATAGCCAAGTTTAACAAAGATAGACACAATTCAAGTATATACATCCATAGCCAAGTTTAACACAGATAGACACAATTCAAGTATATACATCCATAGCCAAGTTTAACACAGATAGACACAATTCAAGTATATACATCCATAGCCAAGTTTAACAAAGATAGACACAATTCAAGTATATACATCCATAGCCAAGTTTAAAAAAGATAGACACAATTCAAGTATATACATCCATAGCCAAGTTTATAACACAGATAGACACAATTCAAGTATATACATCCATAGCCAAGTTTAACACAGATAGACACAATTCAAGTATATACATCCATAGCCAAGTTTAACACACGTAGACACAATTCAAGTAAAGACATCCATAGCCAAGTTTAACACAGATAAACACAATTCAAGTATACACATCCATAGCCAAGTTTAACACAGATAAACACAATTCAAGTATATACATCCATAGCCAAGTTTAACACAGATAAACACAATTCAAGTATATACATCCATAGCCAAGTTTAACACAGATAAACACAATTCAAGTATATACATCCATAGCCAAGTTTAACACAGATAAACACAATTCAAGTAAAGACATCCATAGCCAAGTTTAACACAGATAGACACAATTCAAGTATATACATCCATAGCCAAGTTTAACACAGATAGACACAATTCAAGTATATACATCCATAGCCAAGTTTAACACAGATAGACGCAATTCAAGTAAAGACATCCATAGCCAAGTTTAACACAGATAGACACAATTCAAGTATATACATCCATAGCCAAGTTTAACACAGATAAACACAATTCAAGTATATACATCCATAGCCAAGTTTAACACAGATAAACACAATTCAAGTAAAGACATCCATAGCCAAGTTTAACACAGATACACACAATTCAAGTGTATACATCCGTAGCCAAGTTTAACATGTATAGACACAATTCAAGTGTATACATCCATAGCCAAGTTTAACACAGATAGACACAATTCAAGTATATACATCCATAGCCAAGTTTAACACAGATAGACGCAATTCAAGTAAAGACATCCATAGCCAAGTTTAACACAGATAGACACCATTCAAGTTTATACTTCCATAGCCAAGTTTAACACAGATATACACAATTCAAGTATATACATCCATAGCCAAGTTTAACACAGATAGACACAATTCAAGTATATACATCCATAGCCAAGTTTAACACAGATAGACACAATTCAAGTATATACATCCATAGCCAAGTTTAACACAGATAGACACAATTCAAGTATATACATCCATAGCCAAGTTTAACACAGATAGACACAATTCAAGTATATACATCCATAGCCAAGTTTAACACAGATAGACACAATTCAAGTATATACATCCATAGCCAAGTTTAACACAGATAGACACAATTCAAGTATATACATCCATAGCCAAGTTTAACACAGATAGACACAATTCAAGTATATACATCCATAGCCAAGTTTAACACAGATAGACACAATTCAAGTATATACATCCATAGCCAAGTTTAACACAGATAGACACAATTCAAGTATATACATCCATAGCCAAGTTTAACACAGATAGACACAATTCAAGTATATACATCCATAGCCAAGTTTAACACAGATAGACACAATTCAAGTATATACATCCATAGCCAAGTTTAACACAGATATACACAATTCAAGTATATACATCCATAGCCAAGTTTAACACAGATAGACACAATTCAAGTATATACATCCATAGCCAAGTTTAACATAGATATACACAATTCAAGTATATACATCCATAGCCAAGTTAAAAGCTGACCTTTGACCCTGACCAGTGATATTCAGGCTCAAATAATACAAATTTTATTTTGTTGATAAATAAATTAAAGTATGTAGTCGGTTGTGTTACATCGCCATGGATACTATTTGGTTGCTACTATCAATTCTGAAATGTTGTCACAGGAGCCATATAGGATTTTATAGAAAAAATAGAAAAGTGACACTAATTGTAATTTTTCATTTGTATTTCAGGATAGTGGTGATGGCAAAACCTGTTTTGTTAAAATTCATGCCAACTGGGATACTTTAGCAACCAATGCTGAAATTATGAAGATTAAAATGCCAATCCAGGTAAGTTGAAATAATTAGTCCCCAACAGGCACTGCCGGGACAGCATTTATATATGTTGGGTTCTTTCCAGCTGTCTGTACATGTGTGCATTCACCCTCATATCTTTGGTATGCACCAACCAATTGCCAATTTCAACCAAACTGGACACAAAGGTAACATGCTATGTGAGACATATGCAAGTCACTTGGTTTTGTGACTGAAATCAAATATGGCCGAATGGCAGCCATATTTATTGTGAATTTTAACAATGTGCATCATAACTTTGGATGTATAATATGTTGTGACTCCATTCAAGTGTCTACCCCCACACTATCAATAGTAAGTTTTATAATGAGACCTTTGACCTTGACCAACATTTTCAAGGTGAAATTTGTTTTTCTACAATAAATAAAGAAATACTTACTAGTAATTGCTACATCAATGTTCAGTATCAAACATTGCATGTATGAAGTACGTTGTTTTGTTTTGATTTTAGGAGAATGACATAGAAGAAGATTTGACTGCCTTGAACTGTTGTGATAAGATGCCTAGCCCTTTTACTCTGAGTGAAGAGTTTATTCAACCAGAACCTGATTCCTTCACATGTGTATTCATCAAAGAAAGACAGAATGAGTAAGAACATGTATTATTTTTCATGCATGAGCCATTGGAAATATATACTGTGGTCATTCTACGTCACAACAATGCATGTCCGTGTCACTTTAATACGTGTTTACATCACTCATTCTGCTGTGTTCAAAATATGAGTCAAAAAGTTCTAAATTACCATTACATTTCCATTTTTAGCTCCGCTGTCAGCGAAAGCTGAAAGCGTAGCTTTAGGTATAGGTGGGTATTGAGGTATAGAGAGTAGAGTGAATCATAGGTGTCCGTCAAACTTTTATATTTTTACTATCTACTCCGGAAGTGACAGTCGGAATTCTTCGATATTTGGTGTGCATGTTCCCTGGGGGGAGGCTATTCAGATTTGTTCATGCCAAGTTGATCTGTGCCATTTTCAATTTTTTATGATTTTTTTTCATAAAATGTCATTTTCATCAACTCCTTGAAAACCTCTTATTAGATTGCTTTGATATCTGGCGTGTTGATGCGCAGGGTTTTTTTTACTCAGATTTGTTAATTTCAAGTCAGCACATCCTCATTTTTATTTTTTATGATTTTTTTTTTGTAATTTGAAAAAAAAATGAATATGTTAATGAGCATAATGACCGACGCCATATTGGAAATCAGTCGACGAGACTTTAAGTAAACTGCCACTTTTCAAAAGACACTATTGACGTCAAACAAGCAATGTAATATGTGCTATAGTCATAATTCTACGCATTGGGCGCCCAAATGACAAGCGTTTGTTCGAAACAGGGTTGTAAACTTCAAATCCAATTCTGCATCCTTCTACATAATCAGCCAATCTGCAACATCCTCATTTGCATACTCTATCCTGATTCGACCAGAAGCTGTAGGTGACCTCATTTGACCGAGCGATTTCCACAGCAAGTATCTTGAGTATCAACACAGGACGTTCTTGGTACTCACTAAAATCACACTTCAGACCCACTATAAAAGTGTGATGTTTTCAGATAACATGTAACTTGTGGTTAATTCTATATTGTCGTGCAATTTGGAATGACAGTGAACCAGAATTCAGACAACTTGCGTAAGGGAAGGAAGGGCATGCCAGGCATGCGGTTAACGGTTGAAGTTATGGCCGACAGTTCACATGTAAAGTTAAACGACATGAACGTGTCTTGCCTTTCCAAAATGCAAATATTTGGCAAGTAAAAATAATTAAAATAATTACAACTTTAATTTGGCTTCAGACTTTGCATTATGTTTTGCGTATCTTTCCCCGTTTTACATGTAAATCCGAAAAGGTTCTCTCTCATCATGTCATCAGTGTCAGTGATCATACCGCGCGGGGCTGCTTTGAGTACGAGCGAAGTGAGGCATGTTGAGGTATTTTGTTGAGAATTATAAATATTGCGAAATGTCAAGTACAAGGTTTAAATACAATGGAATGATGAAAAAAATGGCAGAGTCTGCTGACAGGCGCCGGTCACAAGAAACAATGTGAATTAAAATATCAGACGATGTATGTATTAATCGCCGACAATCCACCCGTATGCACGAGGGACTAACCCGGAAGCAAGTCGTTGTCAGCCATACGTTACAGTGGTAACATCGTCCGAGAAATCGCTGCGTTCAGAGTGTCATTATTCACAGAATTGTTGTTTTCGAGTGAAAACCCGTCTTGAATTGTATAACTCTAACAAATGAAGACATGTCAAGTTATATTTTGAAAGTTGTATCGCTAGTTTGAGACGATTTTCTCACGTATATATGCTATAGTACTATCGAGGCTTACTTGGAAGTAGTAGGACCTTACTCCAGTTCATCGGGAAGTTTAGCCAGTCCGATAATTCTTTCTGGTTTAGTTTACAACACTTTTGATCACGCAGATTTTGTTGTTGTGATGAAAAGAAATTAAAAAAAAGATCATTTCAACCATTTCGTTGTGTTTTCTTTGTGAAAGGTAACCGAACATGAACGAGTGTTACCACTGTAACGTATGGCTGAGAATGACTCTCTTCCGGGTACTTGAGATTGTCGCCGTACGGAAACTAAGATGGCGATTAATACATTTCTTCCCTATATATATATCTACCACAACTAGTACAAGTTGAATGTTGTTGACTTTGTAAATTTGTTAGAAAATTGAAATTGAAATTGCCTCAAAATTATTTTAGATCCCTAGTTTATTTCATTCATCATTAAAATTTTCCAGGGTTACAGCTGTAAGACACTGGAATTATTTATAGCCAACCTCAAAATCCTCTTTTTTTCTTTTGCTTGTGTGCATTTCCCAGTCATTTTTTTCTGAGATTTTGTGCAATTTTTCATAACAGATTTTTGTCATAAAATGGTGACTATGGTATAAAAGTACAATACATTACCAACTTCTGTGTAAAATGTGTTTTATAGTGAGACATCATATGAAACCACTAACCACTTTATTGCATCGCTAAAACAAAACTGCATAGTGAAGAGCTGAAGACCTGAACCATTTCTACATGTCACCAAAATAAAAAATTAAATTAAAAAAAAAACCAGCGGAGCTATTCTGACCGATAGGTCGCTTGTTAGTCCCCGCGGACGAAGTCCGGAACGGGGACTTATGGATTGGGTTCCGTCTGTCCGTCCGTGCGTCCGTGTGTCCGTGCGTCCGTCCGTCCGTCCGTCCGCAGCCGTTTCTTGGAGATGCCTGTACCGATTTTTTTCAAACTTGGTACAGGGGCAACATGCTATGGCATACATATGCACGTCAATTTGTTTTATGATACGATCCAATATGGCCGCCTAGCAGCCATTTTGTTTGTGAATTTTTCCTGTCTAAAGCCATAACTCAGACATGCTTGAACAAATCTCATTCAGAGTTGGTATTAGGACAGTGTTCTATGGCATATATGTGCATATTCATTGTTGTCATGATACGATCCAATATGGCCGCCTGGCAGCCATTTTGTTTGTGAATTTTCATGTCCAAAGCCATAACTTAGACATGCTTGAACAGATCTCATTCAAAGTTGGTATTAGGACAGTGTTCTATAACATACATGTGCATATCCATTTTCATTGTGATACGATCCAATATGGCTGCCTGGCAGCCATTTTGTTTGCAAATTTTCCATGTCCAAAGCCATAACTCAGACATGCTTGAACAGATCTCATTCAAAGTTGGTATTAGGACAGTGTTCTATGACATACATGTGCATATCCATTTTCATTGTGATACGATCCAATATGGCTGCCTGGCAGCCATTTTGTTTGCAAATTTTCCATGTCCAAAGCCATAACTCAGACATGCTTGAACAGATCTCATTCAAAGTTGGTATTAGGACAGTGTTCTATGACATACATGTGCATATCCATTTTCGTCATGATACGATCCAATATGGCTGCCTGGCAGCCATTTTGTTTGTGAATTTTCCATGTCCAAAGCCATAACTCAGACATGCTTGAACAGATCTCATTCAGAGTTGGTATTAGGACAGTGTTCTATGACATACATTTGCATATCCATTTTCATATTGATATGATCCCCCATACCCGACCAATCCTTTATTGTTGTAGGCATGTTCCATGTCCGACAAGCAGACACAACATATCTAAGTCTGTTTGATTTAGGTTCACAAGTGTTGTTGCGTGATCAGAGTAGTGCTAATTCCTTAAAACCCAATCATAGCGGGGACTATGTCATTCTCAATGGCTTGTTCTTTGATATTATTGGTACTGGTGTAATTATGTTATTCTCCAATATTTGTCTTCATTCAGCTGGAAAATATTTGTGACCTAAGGGTCTGTGTCACTACATTACTCATCTAGTGACTCGTAGTGACAAAGATAAAGACCCCTTCGATGACTCATATTTTTGAACGAAGAAAAGTACTGGGGAATAACATCCAATTGTTAGCACTACTGAACTTCAGCTGTCTGTCTGTCTGTCCTGTGTGTGTGTGTGTGTGTGTGTGTGTGTGTGTGTGTGTGTGTGTGTGTGTGTGCGCGCGCGCGCGCGTGTGTGTGTGTGTGCGTGCATGTGTGTGCACGTGTGTGGATGTGTGTGTGTGTGTGTGCGCGTGTATGTGTGCGTGCGCGTGTGCGTGGATGTGTGTGTGTGTGTGTGTGTGTGTGTGTGTGTGTGTGTGTGTGTGTGCGTGTGCGTGTGCGTGTGTGTGTGTAAACAACTTAAAGTCAAAAACTGCTGAACCAATTGCCATGATATTTGTTGGGTTCATTACCTTGGGTGTCTAGTTGGGAAATTGTTCAAATCAAAGTGATTACATCACAAGTGTGTGGTTTGGGTAAAAAAAATGTGATTTTTGGTCAAAAAACTTTAACTCAAAAACTACAGGGCAGATTTGTGCGAAATTTGTTGGGAACATTCTTAAGGGGTGTGGTGTAAGATTTGTTCATGACATGATGATTCCATCAGTAAATTAGGGCTAAAAATGTGTCTTTTTGGTTAAAAATCTATAATTCCAAAACTACTAAGCAGATTGGACTGAAATTTAATGGGAATGTATCTAGGGATGTATGGACGAAGAAATATTAAGCATACAATGATTCCATGAGTGATATCCAAATTAGGTGTAAGAATGTTCATTTTTGGTCAAAAATATATATCTCAAAAAGTACTTGGTCAATGAATCTGAAACTTGGTGAGATGTTTCTGAAAGTGTTATTTTGCAGATTTTCTTCAAAACATTTTGACAAAATTGGCCCTAGTAACCATGACCACACCCTTAGCAACAACCAAATGTCAGTATGTAACAACATCATCTGGTAGGCATGAGTAAACATTCAAAAAAATGTATGCAAATACCCTAGCAACCATGACCACGCCCATAGCAACAACCAGTGGTGTATTTCACAAAGATAACAACAGGGTTTAATAGACAATTGAATAAACATTCAAAAAAATATATGTAAATATGCCTAGCAACAAGACCACGCCCATAGCAACAGTCATATAATCACGTATATTGCAAAGATAATATCAGGAATTCATACACAAGTGAACAAAAACATACATAAATGTATGCAAATATATCTTACAACATGACCACGCCCATAGCAACAGCCAAATGATAGCATATATCATAAAGATAGGCAACTGGATAGTCATTCAGCAAATGAACACCTATTGTTAGCATGGACTAGCATATGGATAAACATTTTAAAAAAACTGTACAGTTGTGCTACAACGCCATTGGTGGTATTTTATATTTTAAAGCCAACCTATGGACGACAGTTTGGTCTTTACTTGTTAATACAATTTAAAAAATCAATGTGAAACAACATATGCTAAGTCCTAGCTCAATACATTCAAAAGCATAACATATATATAAAATGTTTGTTATTATATGAACAATAACAGTGTATTGAGTTTATACAAACAGAGACTTGGTTTATGTTTATTTTTCAAGTAGGATGCAATTCTAAAATTGTGATATAAATTAAAAATCCAAAATCCAATAAATACCCATTTGTGATCCATATGGCCACTTTACTTACTATGATCAAACTGAGTTGGAATCACTGTTTAACTAGACTAGCATAAGCGTGTGAGGAGGTAACGTGTGCCAAGTGTGCCAAGTACCACTCCGTAAAAAGCTCATGTGGTCAGATCAGTTAGTCAAATATTCAGTCACTTTCTGCATAGTTGGGTTTCACCTCGTGATATCATAGCCTGTTTTTCTAAGATTCAAAGATCGCAAAGCAGTTAGACGTACAGGTAGGAAATTAGAGGGAAAACCTTTTCTCCAATAGAGAAGATTTCAGTCAACCAACACTAGAGAAGAGAAGTAAACTAATCCTGGTGATGAAACAGTTCAGAGAAGAAAATAAACGTGCGGTATTAGTGGCTGATAAATTATTTGTTGATGGAAACCGATATGAACCTCTGCGACACTTCGATACAGAAATAAATGAGTCAATTCGCGGTGAATAGGACATAACTGGAGGGAATAGAGACACAAATTGTATACATTTCTGTTCCTGTAATGTTCATGGACTGGGAGAAAGAGGTGATAAACTTGAAGACGAAGACTTTTTAACACTAATTAACGGTTATGATGTGATCTTTCTTTCAAAGACGTGGATAACCCCTCAGGTCAATATAGACATACCTGGTTTTATAGGTCAATATAGACATACCTGGTTTTATAGGTCAATATAGACATACCTGGTTTTATAGGTCAATATAGACATACCTGGTTTTATAGGTCAATATAGACATACCTGGTTAATAGGTCAATATAGACATACCTGGTTTTATAGGTCAATATAGACATACCTGGTTTTATAGGTCAATATCAGCATACCTGGTTTTATAGGTCAATATAGACATACCTGGTTTTATAGGTCAATATAGACATACCTGGTTTTACAGGTCAATATAGACATACCTGGTTTTATAGGTCAATATAGACATACCTGGTTTTATAGGTCAATATAGACATGCCTGGTTTTACTTATTACATAAACAAAAACATGCCAGAGCAAAGAGAGAATCAGGAGGTTTGCTTGTATTAATCAGAGATTGTTTAGTAAAGTGTATCGATATTATTGAAAATAATGTTGAGGATATGATTTGGGTGTTCTTAAAAGCTGGAAAATGTGGTTTAATCCAGGATGTATATATATATATGTGGGATTTATATATCACCGGAAAATTCAACTATATATCGAAATAGAGACCTGGACCAATTTGAATTATTGGAGCGTTTTGTTGCACATTTTTATAATAAAGGTGATATTATTATTTGTGGAGATTTAAATGCACGTACAGGAGAATTGCCTGATTTTGTTGTATCAGATAGTGCAAATCACATACCTCTTCCGAGTTACTATGAAGTAGATGAAACAAGTGTACTTAGAAAGAATATGGACAAGAAAGTAAATAGATTTGGTGAATGACTTATAGAATTATGTTTACAGTCAAATGGAATCGCAAATGTAGACTTGGAATGACTTGTTCTCTTCCTTACTAATTTATGCGTGATCGAATGTTTGTCCAGTGTGATAATCTCCCAGAAGATAGGAGATAAAGCAAACTGTTAATGTAAGTGATCTCTCGCCAATTATAAGATTAAGAGTGTTTTAATTTAGATAGATGAGAAGAATGGACAAGGCGTCTTTATTTAGTCAATAAAGCACAGAGAGAATTACATACAGCCTCAGACTGCTAGTGGTCCGAGATATAGCTGAGAGCAAAGTAACCAGGGAAAGAAAAAGAAATAGTTTTATTAACTCAATAAGTGAATTGATTAATATCACACACAAAATAAGTTATATTGCACCACAAAAAGTGATCATCTAATCAATCAATCATTCAACCAAATGATAAATCAATCAATTAATAAATCAACCGATCGATCGATCGATTGATCGATCATTCAATCAGTTACATGCTCACTGCCCCCTGTGAGGATAGCATAATTGTTTCCACATCATGACAGGGTCTTGAATTATTGCTTTCAAGATTTGAAAACTATTGTAATAGTTGGTGTTTACTTGTAAATGTAGTCAAAACCCAGGTTGTTGTTTTTAACAGAGATTTGTTCTCAAATGAACTAGACAGACTTTATTCAATGGTCAAGTTATAAAGACAGTAATGAGATATACATATTTAGGTATAGTTTTTACAGAGAACGGGTCTTTTAAAGCTGCTTTTAAATAGCTGGCCGATAAAGTGTCAAAAACTATTTTCTCGGTCCGAATGGCACTGGGAAATGAATTATCACCTAAACTGTACGTGAAGATTTTTGACACCAAAATACTTCAAATATTAAATTATGCAGCTGCTGTACTTAGTAATTTACATGTTAATTTACTCGAAAATATCCAAATCAAATGGGCAAAGTTTATTCTTGGGAGTTCCACAGCACACAACAAATGCAGCTATTCTTGCAGAACTTGGAAGATACCCAATAGAGCTTGGTCGACAATTACCGGGGTAGATATCATACGTTTTTGGCACAGAACATCGAAGTTACCATTTGATAGACACTCTCATAAAGCACTAAACGACGTAATAACCGTGGCGAAAGTGGAAAATCAAAATGGGCAAGGTCTATCAAGGGGGTGATTTTCAATGCCTGTGACCAGGGAACATTGTGGAGTAATCCTTTGAGCATTTGCATTGGAAAATGTATAAGTGAAAGGGGACAGTCTCTGAAAGGTGAATATTTTTGTGAATGGAAAAAACAAGTTTTTGATGATAACCGTAGAAATCCCAACGAAATAAACGTAGGATGTATAAAAACATTTAAAGCCAACATTTATTTTGAACCACTTTCAACCAGACTACACTGTTTGTTTCACTTTCAACCAGACTACACTGTCTGTTTCACTTTCAACCAGACTACACTGTTTGTTCCACTTTCAACCAGACTACACTGTTTGTTCCACTTTCAACCAGACTACACTGTTTGTTTCACTTTCAACCAGACTACACTGTTTGTTCCACTTTCAATAATTTAATACATTTATTGTTTAGGACTTTTGGGGTTGTTTCAGTAACATTTTCGTGGCTGTGTTGTTTGTCATGGTTGCCATGGTGAATTTTATTTTTTACTCTGTATTAAACTATATATTTTGTTTTTACAGATTTCTTGGGATACAAAACAAAGATACATTCTTCACACCATCAGAACGAAGTCGAATTGTAAGTCAATTTTAAATGTAATCATTATGTAAAATGTTTATTCCCCACTACTGCTTTTTTGTAAGTCCAAGACCAATAGTAAACTTTAAACAGCATTGATGACACTGTATACCCACCCACTGTATACCCAACCCACTGTATACCCACCCCACTGTATACCCAACCCACTGTATACCCAACCCTCTGTATACCCAACCCACTGTATACCCAACCCACTGTATACCCAACCCTCTGTATACCCAACCCACTGTATACCCAACCCACTATGTACCCACCCCACTGTATACCCAACCCTCTGTATACCCAACCCACTGTATACCCAACCCTCTGTATACCCAACCCACTGTATACCCAACCCACTGTATACCCAACCCACTGTATACCCACCCCACTGTATACCCAACCCTCTGTATACCCAACCCACTGTATACCCAACCCACTGTATACCCAATCCTCTGTATACCCAACCCACTGTATACCCAACCCACTGTACACCCACCCCACTGTACACCCACCCCACTGTATACCCACCCCACTGTATACCCAACCCACTATGTACCCACCCCACTGTATACCCAACCCACTGTATACCCAACCCTCTGTATACCCAACCCACTGTATACCCAACCCTCTGTATACCCAACCAATTGTATACCCACCCCACTGTACACCCACCCCACTGTATACCCAACCCACTGTATACCCAACCCACTGTATACCCAACCCACTGTATACCCAACCCACTATGTACCCACCCCACTGTATATCCAACCCACTGTATACCCAACCCACTATGTACCCACCCCACTGTATACCCAACCCACTATGTACCCGACTGACTGTACCCAACCCACTATATACCTAACACACTGTATACCCAACCCACTATATACCCAACACACTGTATACCCACCCCACTGTATACCCAATCCACTGTATACCCATCCACTGTATACCCACCCCACTGTATATCCAACCCTCTCAATGAATACATGCTTGCTAGTGTTAACAAATGTTTGTCAAATATGTGGACTATGTATTGGTATAACCTCTGTTAAATCTAAGGAAATAATCCAAGGGTCAAAATGTACACTATTTATTGGTATAATGTTTTTTAAACCGAAGGAAATAATCCAAGGGAACCTTTCCAGTTTACATCTGATTGTTTCCGTATATTATAGATACTTTTATGTGTTTTTATCACTACTGTCTTCTTTCATTAGGTCTATGAAATATTGGAGAGGTGTCGATATGATACAGATAAACCCAATAAGTTTGGTAAGTAAAATCTAGCTGTATTGAAAAGGGCATAAGCTGAGTTTATATGTATTTGGGTGTAGTCTTTGCTGTATATTAGAAGTACTCACATCAGACCGTTGATGAATGGAAACTGTTACAAACAGGAAAAGTGAGGAAACGAATTGGATTAATAACACTTGGCACAGCATGTTGGAAGTACAGTGACGTGTATTACATTCCATCATTTGATAAGAACCGTTGTATAGCCTCTTTACATAATAGTTCAAGTTCACAAAACAAATGTGAAGTTGACAGTGACTGTACATGCAAAGAGACCATAAAACTGTTCTTATCAAACCATAAAACTGTTCTTATCAAACCATAAAACTGTTCTTATCAAACCATAAAACTGTTCTTATCAAACCATAAAACTGTTCTTATCAAACCATAAAACTGTTCTTATCAAACCATAAAACTGTTCTTATCAAACCATAAAACTGTTCTTATCAAACCATAAAACTGTTCTTATCAAACCATGAAATATGATAGAAGTTTCCACCATTCTGTGCCAGGTGTTATCAATCCAATTCATTTGTTTACTTCCCTGTTTGTAACAGGTTCATTTCATCAAAAGTCTCATGTCTGTGTTTCTAAAAGGTACTCGCACACCAGTATATAAAGTAATCTCTGGTACATATGTAATAATACCACTAGTATGCACACACACCAGTGCAAGTAATTTCTGGTATATAATGTAATAATACCACTAGTATGCACACACACCAGTGCAAGTAATCTCTGGTACATAATGTAATAATACCACTAGTATGCACACACACCAGTGTAAGTAATCTCTGGTACATATGTAATAATACCACTAGTATGCACACACACCAGTGCCAGTAATCTCTGGTACATAATGTAATAATACCACTAGTATGCACACACACCAGTGTAAGTAATCTCTGGTACATAATGTAATAATACCACTAGTATGCACACACACCAGTGTAAGTAATCTCTGGTACATATGTAATAATATCACTAGTATGCACACACACCAGTGCAAGTAATCTCTGGTACATAATGTAATAATACCACTAGTATATACACATACCAGTGCAGGTAATCACTGATACATATGTAATAATACCACTAGTATATACATGCACCAGTGCAAGTAATCTCTGGTATATATGTAATAATACCACTAGTATGCACACACACCAGTGCAAGTAATTTCTGGTACATATGTAATAATACCACTAGTATGCACACACACCAGTGCCAGTAATCTCTGGTACATATGTAATAATACCACTAGTATGCACACATACCAGTGCAAGTAATCTCTGGTACATATGTAATAATACCACTAGTATGCACACACACACACCAGTGTAAGTAATCACTGGTACATATGTAATAATACCACTAGTATGCACACACACCAGTGCAAGTAATCTCTGGTACATATGTAATAATACCACTAGTATGCACACACACACACCAGTGTAAGTAATCACTGGTACATATGTAATAATACCACTAGTATGTGCACACACCAGTGTAAGTAATCACTGGTACATATGTAATAATACCACTAGTATGCACACACACCAGTGCAAGTAATCTCTGGTACATATGTAATAATACCACTAGTATGCACACACACACACGAGTGCAAGTAATCTCTGGTACATAATGTAATAATACCACTAGTATGCACACACACACACCAGTGTAAGTAATCACTGGTACATATGTAATAATACCACTAGTATGCACACACGAGTGCAAGTAATCACTGGTACATATGTAATAATACCACTAGTATGCACACATACCAGTGTAAGTAATCACTGGTACATATGTAATAATACCACTAGTATGCACACACGAGTGCAAGTAATCACTGGTACATATGTAATAATACCACTAGTATGCACACACGAGTGCAAGTAATCACTGGTACATATGTAATAATACCACTAGTATGCACACATACCAGTGTAAGTAATCACTGGTACATATGTAATAATACCACTAGTATGCACACACGAGTGCAAGTAATCACTGGTACATATGTAATAATACCACTAGTATGCACACATACCAGTGTAAGTAATCACTGGTACATATGTAATAATACCACTAGTATGCACACACACCAGTGCAAGTAATCACTGGTACATATGTAATAATACCACTAGTATGCACACACACACACACGAGTGCAAGTAATCACTGGTACATATGTAATAATACCACTAGTATGCACACATACCAGTGTAAGTAATCACTGGTACATATGTAATAATACCACTAGTATGCACACACGAGTGCAAGTAATCTCTGGTACATAATGTAATAATACCACTAGTATGCACACACGAGTGTAAGTAATCTCTGGTACATATGTAATAATATCACTAGTATGCACACATACCAGTGTAAGTAATCACTGGTACATATGTAATAATACCACTAGTATGCACACACGAGTGCAAGTAATCACTGGTACATATGTAATAATACCACTAGTATGCACACATACCAGTGTAAGTAATCTCTGGTACATATGTAATAATTAATGTCATTTGGTTATAGGTATTGATATTCTGTTAAGTAATGGTACATACACTGCAGCATTTCCATTACATGATGGAAAGTATACAAGTGAGCACTCAATGTTAACCCATGGTGCTGAGAATGACAGACGGGTAAGTTATGATAGATTGTACACCTCATAGTCCTGTACAAAGTAGAATGTACACCTCATAGTCCTGTACAAAGTAGAATGTACACCTCATAGTCCTGTACAAAGTAGAATGTACACCTCTATATAGTCCTGTACAAAGTAGATTGTACACCTCATAGTCCTGTACAAAGTAGAATGTACACCTCATAGTTCTGTACAAAGTAGAATGTACACCTCATAGTCCTGTACAAAGTAGAATGTACACCTCATAGTCCTGTACAAAGTAGAATGTACACCTCATAGTCCTGTACAAAGTAGATTGTACACCTCATAGTCCTGTACAAAGTAGAATGTACACCTCATAGTCCTGTACAAAGTAGAATGTACACCCCATAGTCCTGTACAAAGTAGAATGTACATCTCATAGTCCTGTACAAAGTAGAATGTACACCTCATAGTTCTGTACAAAGTAGAATGTACACCTCATAGTCCTGTACAAAGTAGAATGTACACCTCATAGTCCTGTACAAAGTAGAATGTACACCCCATAGTCCTGTACAAAGTAGATTGTACACCTCATAGTCCTGTACAAAGTAGAATGTACACCTCATAGTCCTGTACAAAGTAGAATGTACACCTCATAGTCCTGTACAAAGTAGATTGTACACCTCATAGTCCTGTACAAAGTAGAAATACACCTCATAGTCCTGTACAAAGTAGAAATACACCTCATAGTCCTGTACAAAGTAGAATGTACACCTCATAGTCCTGTACAAAGTAGAATGTACACCTCATAGTCCTGTACAAAGTAGAATGTACACCTCATAGTCCTGTACAAGGTAGATTGTACACCTTATAGTCCTGTACAAAGTAGAATGTACACCCCATAGTCCTGTACAAAGTAGAATGTACACCCCATAGAAATGTACAATGTAGATTGTACACCTTATAGTCCTGTACAAAGTAGAATGTACACCTCATAGTCCTATACAAAGTAGAATGTACACCTCTATATAGTCCTGTACAAAGTAGATTGTACACCTCATAGTCCTGTACAAAGTAGAATGTACACCTCATAGTCCTGTACAAAGTAGAATGTACACCTCATAGTCCTGTACAAAGTAGATTGTACACCTCATAGTCCTGTACAAAGTAGAATGTACACCTCATAGACCTGTACAAAGTAGATTGTACACCCCATAGTCCTGTACAAAGTAGATTGTACACCTCATAGTCCTGTACAAAGTAGAATGTACACCTCATAGTCCTGTACAAAGTAGAATGTACACCCCATAGTCCTGTACAAAGTAGAATGTACACCTCATAGTCCTGTACAAGGTAGATTGTACACCTTATAGTCCTGTACAAAGTAGAATGTACACCCCATAGTCCTGTACAAAGTAGATTGTACACCTCATAGTCCTGTACAAAGTAGAATGTACACCTCATAGTCCTGTACAATGTAGATTGTACACCTCATAGTCCTGTACAAAGTAGAATGTACACTTCATAGTCCTGTACAAAGTAGAATGTACACCCCATAGTCCTGTACAAAGTAGAATGTACACCTCATAGTCCTGTACAAAGTAGAATGTACACCTCATAGTCCTGTACAAAGTAGAATGTACACCTCATAGTCTTGTACAAAGTAGAATGTACACCTCATAGTCCTGTACAAAGTAGAATGTATACCTCATAGTCCTGTACAAAGTAGAATGTACACCTCATAGTCCTGTACAAAGTAGAATGTACACCTCATAGTCTTGTACAAAGTAGAATGTACACCTCATAGTCCTGTACAAAGTAGAATGTACACCTCATAGTCCTGTACAAAGTAGAATGTACACCTCATAGTCCTGTACAAAGTAGAATGTACACCTCATAGTCCTGTACAAAGTAGAATGTACACCTCATAGTGGTGAACAAAGTAGAATGTACACCTCATAGTCCTGTACAAAGTAGAATGTACACCTCATAGTGGTGAACAAAGTAGAATGTACACCTCATAGTCCTGTACAAAGTAGAATGTACACCTCATAGTGGTGAACAAAGTAGAATGTACACCTCATAGTCCTGTACAAAGTAGAATGTACACCTCATAGTGGTGAACAAAGTAGAATGTACACCTCATAGTCCTGTACAAAGTAGAATGTACACCTCATAGTCCTGTACAAAGTAGAATGTACACCTCATAGTCCTGTACAAAGTAGAATGTACACCTCATAGTCCTGTACAAAGTAGAATGTACACCTCTATATAGTCCTGTACAAAGTAGATTGTACACCTCATAGTCCTGTACAAAGTAGAATGTACACCTCATAGTCCTGTACAAAGTAGAATGTACACCTCATAGTCCTGTACAAAGTAGATTGTACACCTCATAGTCCTGTACAAAGTAGAATGTACACCTCATAGTCCTGTACAAAGTAGATTGTACACCCCATAGTCCTGTACAAAGTAGATTGTACACCTCATAGTCCTGTACAAAGTAGAATGTACACCTCATAGTCCTGTACAAAGTAGAATGTACACCCCATAGTCCTGTACAAAGTAGAATGTACACCTCATAGTCCTGTACAAGGTAGATTGTACACCTTATAGTCCTGTACAAAGTAGAATGTACACCTCATAGTCCTATACAAAGTAGAATGTACACCTCTATATAGTCCTGTACAAAGTAGATTGTACACCTCATAGTCCTGTACAAAGTAGAATGTACACCTCATAGTCCTGTACAAAGTAGAATGTACACCTCATAGTCCTGTACAAAGTAGATTGTACACCTCATAGTCCTGTACAAAGTAGAATGTACACCCCATAGTCCTGTACAAAGTAGATTGTACACCTCATAGTCCTGTACAAAGTAGAATGTACACCTCATAGTCCTGTACAAAGTAGAATGTACACCCCATAGTCCTGTACAAAGTAGAATGTACACCTCATAGTCCTGTACAAGGTAGATTGTACACCTTATAGTCCTGTACAAAGTAGAATGTACACCTCATAGTCCTGTACAAAGTAGAATGTACACCTCATAGTCCTGTACAAAGTAGAATGTACACCTCATAGTCCTGTACAAAGTAGATTGTACACCTCATAGTCCTGTACAAAGTAGAATGTACACCTCATAGTCCTGTACAAAGTAGATTGTACACCTCATAGTCCTGTACAAAGTAGAATGTACACCTCATAGTCCTGTACAAAGTAGAATGTACACCTCATAGTCCTGTACAAAGTAGAATGTACACCTCATAGTCCTGTACAATGTAGATTGTACACCTCATAGTCCTGTACAAAGTAGAATGTACACCTCATAGTCCTGTACAAAGTAGAATGTACACCTCATAGTCCTGTACAAAGTAGATTGTACACCTCATAGTCCTGTACAAAGTAGAATGTACACCTCATAGTCCTGTACAAAGTAGAATGTACACCTCATAGTCCTGTACAAAGTAGAATGTACACCTCATAGTCCTGTACAATGTAGATTGTACACCTCATAGTCCTGTACAAAGTAGAATGTACACCTCATAGTCCTGTACAAAGTAGAATGTACACCTCATAGTCCTGTACAAAGTAGATTGTACACCTCATAGTCCTGTACAAAGTAGAATGTACACCCCATAGTCCTGTACAAAGTAGAATGTACACCTCATAGTCCTGTACAAAGTAGAATGTACACCTCATAGTCCTGTACAAAGTAGAATGTACACCTCATAGTCTTGTACAAAGTAGAATGTACACCTCATAGTCCTGTACAAAGTAGAATGTATACCTCATAGTCCTGTACAAAGTAGAATGTACACCTCATAGTCCTGTACAAAGTAGAATGTACACCTCATAGTCTTGTACAAAGTAGAATGTACACCTCATAGTCCTGTACAAAGTAGAATGTACACCTCATAGTCCTGTACAAAGTAGAATGTACACCTCATAGTCCTGTACAAAGTAGATTGTACACCTCATAGTCCTGTACAAAGTAGAATGTACACCTCATAGTCCTGTACAAAGTAGAATGTACACCTCATAGTCTTGTACAAAGTAGATTGTACACCTCATAGTCCTGTACAAAGTAGAATGTACACCTCATAGTCCTGTACAAAGTAAAATGTACACCTCTATATAGTCCTGTACAAAGTAGAATGTACACCTCATAGTCCTGTACAAAGTAGAATGTACACCTCATAGTCCTGTACAAAGTAGAATGTACACCTCATAGTCCTGTACAAAGTAGAATGTACTCCTCATAGTCCTGTACAAAGTAGATTGTACACCTCATAGTCCTGTACAAAGTAGAATGTACACCTCATAGTCCTGTACAAAGTAGAATGTACACCTCATAGTCCTGTACAAAGTAGATTGTACACCTCATAGTCCTGTACAAAGTAGAATGTACACCTCATAGTCCTGTACAAAGTAGAATGTACACCTCATAGTCCTGTACAAAGTAGAATGTACACCTCATAGTCCTGTACAAAGTAGATTGTACACCTCATAGTCCTGTACAAAGTAGAATGTACACCCCATAGTCCTGTACAAAGTAGATTGTACACCTCATAGTCCTGTACAAAGTAGAATGTACACCCCATAGTCCTGTACAAAGTAGATTGTACACCTCATAGTCCTGTACAAAGTAGAATGTACACCTCATAGTCCTGTACAAAGTAGAATTTACACCTCATAGTCCTGTACAAAGTAGAATGTACACCTCATAGTCCTGTACAAAGTAGAATGTACACCTCATAGTCCTGTACAAAGTAGAATGTACACCTCATAGTCCTGTACAAAGTAGAATGTACACCCCATAGTCCTGTACAAAGTAGAATGTACACCTCATAGTCCTGTACAAAGTAGATTGTACACCTCATAGTCCTGTACAAAGTAGAATGTACACCCCATAGTCCTGTACAAAGTAGAATGTACACCTCATAGTCCTGTACAAAGTAGATTGTACACCTCATAGTCCTGTACAAAGTAGAATGTACACCCCATAGTCCTGTACAAAGTAGATTGTACACCTCATAGTCCTGTACAAAGTAGAATGTACACCCCATAGTCCTGTACAAAGTAGAATGTACATCTCATTGTCCTGTACAAAGTAGAATGTACATCTCATAGTCCTGTACAAAGTATAATGTACACCTCATAGTCCTGTACAAAGTAGAATGTACACCTCATAGTTCTGTACAAAGTAGAATGTACACCTACATACGCAGGTCATGTAAAACTGACTATGCTGGCATGGTGATTAATACCCACCTTTACTGTATATATTGCCCACCTTTCCTGTAACTATTGCCCACCTTTGCTGTAACTATTGCCCACCTTTACTTTTAACTATTTCCCACCTTTCCTGTAACTATTGCCCACCTCTCCTATAGCTGTTGCCCACCTTTACCGTAACTATATTGCCCACCTTTCCTGTAACTGTTGCCCACCTATACTGTAATTAGTGCCCACCTTTCCTGTAACCATTGCCCACCTGTAATATAACTATTGTCCACCTTGACTGTAATTATTGCCCATCTTTACTGTAACTATTGCCCACCTGTAATGTTTAGTTTCTGAAATGCAAGTTACATAATTACAGAAACTTGTAGTGATGGATTATTAATCAGAGAGTGGAAATACATCATGTAATGGTAGAAGTTAAAATTACAGAATTCTTCAGTGATAGAGTTTTGATGTAAGGCTGAAATAGCAAAGAAAAGGTGTCATGTGTTTAATGATAGTTTTGATATTGTACATTGTCCATTACAGTATGAGTTAAATGATAGACGGCTAAATGACAGACGAGTAAGTACCAGTAGGTTAGAGATATGCTACATTTAATGTATGACAGTAAGTTATGCTACTTGAGATGCATAGTGCACAAAACATTATAAAGTCATTGCTGCATATTACAAGTGTTCTCCCAGAAAAAGACAACAGGGGGTGCCTAGCCCTAACTTCCCATAATTTCAGTATCCTCCTTCAACAAGATGATGTAAATCCAAACTCCAATCCCCTTGGAGCTACAAATAAAGAGACGCAAGGTCCTAATTTATGTTCTATATTCTCTGACAGAGATCACAAAGGTGCTGATATTTTGTTTGGTTTCTGTTTGACCGTGATGCATAAAGACCTTGTACACTCATAATAAAACAAAGATTTGAGTTTCTGGTAAATCAAAATAATATCAAAACAAGTGCTCAAGTGTCATTCAACATTCCTTATTTGTCACCATGGCAACTAACAACTTTTACTTTATTTACCAATAGCCAAATCCTCTGAAATGTATTAAAATGAAAGGGAGAACTCTGTATTTACTCGTATACAGTACATGTTGAATTAACATCTAAACAATCTAAGCTGTATTCCATTGTCATGTTAAGATCAGCCTATGTAGATCTAATGCAGACTATGAATAAACCATATTCTTAAATGGCGGCCGAGATCTCGCAAAACGTGAGAGTTTCCCCTTGGGGGGCAAACGCTGAAAGGAAACAATTGTGTAACTTGTGTCACAGTATAACGTGAGTTGTGTAACTTGTGCCACAGTATAGCGTGAGTTGCTGCTCAGAGCGTCTACGTTCAGTATGGGTGGAAATGACCACTACAACTTTGTTTACAGCTGTTCAAACCGACTTAGCTTGACTTCAGTAACCTTCCAACGACTTGTCCTACATGTATGTATCATCTTGGAGTAATTATACTGGCTGTATAATTACTCCAAGGTATCATATACCATGACATCAATAAACACAACAAACTTGAATTGCAATTCAAATTGTAAAACGTTTTACTGTATCTGCAAAACATAGTTTCAACTGGAAATTGTATTTACCAGTTCTCATGCTTTTCAGCCTTCAAATTGTTTCTGTCGAGTCGTTTTTATTGCACGTTTCCGTAATTTATGCACATCGATTTTGACTGTCGCACCAAGTGAGTGATGAACACATTGACGGCAGCCGTGGCTTGTAAAAGTTTCAACTATTACGTGAAAACATCTACATATCTTTTTTGAATTCCTAAACTATTGCTGAATAATTATTACAGGTGATCAAACTTTTGATTTTCACATTAATAGAAGGATTGAATCAACATCAGTCAATCAATTAACTTGCTGTGAGTGCTGAAATAAACGTTAGCAATACCACCATCTCCGACACTTTAGTTCAAGTTTAGAGGCCATGTCAAACATGTGACACCTCGTCTCGTGTTGTTCACCAACACTACTTTAATACATGACACTAAATAAAATGTCACTAAAATGAACAAAATGGTACATTCTAAATGTTGATTGGTACGTATTCAAAAAATGTGTGTAAATTTGCCAAACAACAAGACCACGCCCATAGCAACAGTCAAATAATCATGTATATTGCAAAGATAACAGTAATAGAAAGACAAATGAATATACATTCAAAAAATGTATGCAAATGTTCCTAGCAGCAAGACCTCACCCATAGCAACACCAAATGATCACATATATTGTGAAGATAACAACAGGGATTCATACGCAAGTGAACAAAAACATACAAAAATGTATGCAAATATATCTAATAACATGACCATAGCAACAGCCAAATGATAGCATATATCATAAAGATAGCAACATGGTTGGATAGACAACTGGATAGTTATTCAGCAAATGAACACCTATTGTTAGCATGGACTAGCTAGCATATGGATAAACATTTTTTTTTTTTAAACTACAGTTGTGCTACAATGCCATTGGCGTTATTTTTTTTTTTGTAAAAAAAATCTGAACATTTTGAAGAGAACTATGGCTAGACATGTGTGACAGTGAGTTTTTTTGACATGGGAGTGTGACGAGTTGAGTGCACTGTGCTGTGTCTGTATGAACCAGTGCAGGTAGACACAACAATGACAACGAAAATTGCAACATTAGTGTTGCCTCTTTTTACGTTCATTGTGAAAGGCTTGGATCATTATTTGTCAAAATAAAACAATCGACTCACAGTACTATGGAAGAAAGCAAAACAATCGGACTATGCATGGTTTTTCCCAAAAAATTATCATCATGCTGAAGGTATTTTATGAAGTTAACTTGCGTTTTATTTGTTAAAACACCATTTTCAAAGCATTTTATAAGTTTTCCAATGTTTCATGGCCACACCCTTGGGGAACCCCAGTAACATTTACCGTCTTACCGGCCTTAAAAAAAAACCCACTGATTTATTGTACATCACTCCCTGGCCAGGTGGCTTACTTGGCCATTTGTTTTTTTTAGAACAACATGCATCTCTCTCCGTGTATGTCAGCAAAGTTTCCTACTGTCATTTTTTCTAGGCCAGAAAAATAGTGTTGCCTCTTTTGATTCCATTTTAGTAAGAATTAAAAATCCTTATAGCGATTTTGACGCACGCAAAACGAAATGAATTCTTGCCCCTCCCCCCTAAATGATGTAGGCAAATTCGCTCAATCAAATAATCTTTTCTTCCAGATGTTGGCAGGCCATGGTCTTTTAAATAGCTTTTGAGTTCTGATGCCTTCCATCTTTTGAGAGTTTAAATGTTACGATAGGTTTTGATTGTTTGTTAGACACTATACTATCGCCCATTGTTGGTAAACTAATGCAAATGCATTGTGTGAGATCTCGGCTGCCATTTAAGAATATAGTTTATTGTGCATGGTTAACCATAGATTATAAAATCAATTTGTACTAGACATTGCATGAGTAGTCCGCAAAATTTCAAAATAATAGTTTTGCCAGATGCATACATAGTGCATGGACATGTTTATAATCACATCACATCTGTAGATATTCATATGTATGTATGGCGGTTAGATTCATGTAGGAATTGTACCACGCCTTGCCATGTTTTTTATCTACATTTGCATATTGTTGTATTTCATTATTTGGAAGTCTTATATTTTGCATATCAACTGTTTCTGTGAATTTGAACTACTCTTCATATCTGTCTTTGTCAAAAGCATTAATTGACAAGTTGTTTAAAATCTAACATGGTGTGACTTATCAGATCATGACATATGGTACATAGCAAACTCAAATCTATTAAATACAACATAGTTTATATTTAATAAACAGAACCCAGTAGTAAGTGTAAGACTTTGATAAAAATAGGTAGTCTAAAGTGATTTGATATTGATAAGATAGGCAGTCTAAAGTGATTTGATATTGATAAGGTAGACAGTCTAAAGTGATTTGATATTGATAAGGTAGACAGTCTAAAGTGATTTGATATTGATAAAGATAGGCAGTCTAAAGTGATTTGATATTGATAAGATAGGCAGTCTAAAGTGATTTGATATTGATAAGATAGGTAGTCTGAAGTGATTTGATATTGATAAGATAGGCAGTCTAAAGTGATTTGATATTGATAAGATAGGCAGTCCAATGTGATTTGATATTTTAAGATAGGCAGTCTAAAGTGATTTGATATTGATAAGATAGGCAGTCCAATGTGAGTTGATATTGATAAGATAGGCAGTCCAAAGTGATTCGATATTGATAAGATAGGCAGTCTTAATGAATTGCTAATTGATTGAATTCCAATTTTTTACAGCTTAGGAAATGAATTGATGAAATTGTAGTAGAGTGGTTTTTGATTGGCTAGAATGTGTATATTATTGTAGTAGAGTGGTTTTTAATTGGCTAGAATGTATATATTATTGTAGTAGAGTGGTTTTTGATTGGCTAGAATGTGTATATTATGTAAATGATGTTTATAAGACATGAAGGATAAATTGCCCAGTAAAGTGATAAAGGTATAATCAGACACCATTTTGAAGGTTTGTTGATTGAATTGAAATCGAATTGAAATCGAATTGAAAAGTTGCATAATGCCTGTATGGTAACCATAGCATAATTGTGTATGCCTGTATGGTAACCATAGCATAATTGTGTATACCTGTATGGTAACCATAGCAGAATTGTATATGCCTGTATGGTAACCATAGCAGAATTTTGTATGCCTGGTAACCATAGCATAATTTTGTATGCCTGTATGGTAACCATAGCAGAATTTTGTATGCCTGGTAATCATAGCATAATTTTGTATACCTGTATGGTAACCATAGCATAATTGTGTATGCCTGTATGGTAACGTACCATAGCATAATTGTGTATGTCTGTATGGTAATGTACCATAGCATAATCGTGTATGCATGTTTGCCATCAATTGAACAATTCCTAGAACTAGATAAGGGAGCCTTCAGTGATTATGGGGGGGGGGGGGGGTATGTCTGAGCTGTAAAATGTGACCCTCCCGATACTCCTTTTTCTAAAATGTGACCCTCTCCTGGACGGGTTTCTAAAATATGACCCTCACCCTTGGACAGGTTTATAAAACATGACGTTTGCCCAGTCCCCCTGCCCCACCCCTTCCCCTCATAATTACTAAAGGCTCCCTAAGACAAGTAATGGACGAATGGACAGATAAATAGATGAATAGATGGATGGATGGATGGATGGATGGAATGATGGATGGACAGATTAATAGATGGATGGACATATTAATAGATGGATGAATGAATGGATGGATGGATGGATGAATGCATGGGTGGATGGATGGATGGATGGATGGATGGATGGATGGATGGATGGATAGATTAATAGATGGATGATGGATGGATGGATGGATGGATGGATGGATGGATGGATCGATGGATGGATGGATGGATGGATGGATGGATGGATGGATAGATGGATGGACAGATGAATAGATGGATGGATGGATGAATAGATGGATGGATGGATGGATGGATGGATGGATGGATGGATGGATGGATGGACAGATTAATAGATGGATGGATGGATGGATGGACAGATTAATAGATGAATAGATGGATGGATGGATGGATGGATAAATAGATGGATGGATGGATGGATGGATGGATGGATGGATGGATGAATAGATGGATGGATGGATGGATGGATGGATGGATGGATGGATGGACAGATTAATAGATGGATAGATGGATGGATGGATGGATGGATGGATGGATGGATGGATGGATGGAATGATGGATGGACAGATTAATAGATGGATGGACATATTAATAGATGGATGAATGAATGGATGGATGGATGGATGAATGCATGGGTGGATGGATGGATGGATAGATGGTTGAATGGATGGATGGATGGATGGATAGATAGATAGATAGATAGATAGATAGATAGATAGGTAGATAGATGAATGAATGGATGGATGGATGGATGGATGGGTGGGTGGGTAGGTGGATGGATGGATGGATGGATGGATGGATGGATGGATGGATGCTATATAGTGAGTTGTTAGGTGTTTTACATGTCATGACAGCTGCGTCGTGTTCAACAAGGAATTATTTGTAACCAGTGACATAATGTAAATACAGTATTCAACATAATGTGATGAATTACTAACCAGCATTCTTTCCCACATTATAGTTGTTGTACGAAGAATGGGCAAGACCAGGCAGGTGGTATAAATATCAACCATTAGATCTCATTAGGTGAGTTATTATCATTGGTATAGATATCAGCCATTCGATCTCATTAGATAAGTTGTTATTATTTGGTATAAATATCAACTATTAGATCTCATTAGGTGAGTTATTATCATTGGTATGAATATCAGCCATTCGATCTCATTAGATGAGTTATTATTTGGTATAAATATCAATCATTAGATCTCATTAGGTTAGTTGTTATCATTGGTATAAATATCAACTATTAGATCTCATTAGATCAGTTGTTATCGTTGGTTAACCATAGATCTCACAAGATGAGATGTTATCATCGGTATGAATATCAACCATTAGCTCTCATTAGATGTTATTACTATGATTTACAGGAAATATTTCGGAGAAAAGATTGGTTTGTACTTTGCATGGTTGGGATACTACACTGGTGCATTGATTCCAGCTGCTGTCATTGGGTTGTTGTGTTTCATCTATGGTTGTGTGTCTATGTCAGATAACCCTGTCCAGAAGGTAATGTCTTTACAATTATATTACCAACTGACTATATGGTGTATACATTATATTACCAACTGACTATATGGTGTATACATTATATTACCAACTGACTATATGGTGTATACATTATAATACCAACTGATTATATGGTGTATACATTATAATACCAACTGATTATATGGTGTATACATTATATCACTAACTGACTATATGGTGAATACATTATATCACTAACTGACTATATGGTGTATACATTATATCACTAACTAACTATATGGTGTATACATTATAATACCAACTGATTATATGCTGTGTATACATTATATCACTAACTGACTATATTATGTATACATTATATCACTAACTGACTATATGGTGTATACATTGTATCACTAACAGACTATATGGTGTATACATTATATGACTAACTGACTATATGGTGTATACATTGCATCACTAACTGACTATATGGTATATACATTATATCACTTCTAACTGACTATATGGTGTATACATTATATCACTAACTGACTATATGGTGTATACATTCTATCACTAGACTATGGTGTATACATTATATCACTAACTGACTATGGTGTATACATTATATTACTAACTGACTATATGGTGAATACATTATATCACTAGAGTATGGTGTATACATTATATCACTAACTGACTATGGTGTATACATTATATTACTAACTGACTATATGGTGAATACATTATATCACTAGACTATTGTGTATACATTATATCACTAACTGACTATATGGTGAATACATTCTATCACTAGACTATGGTGTATACATTATATCACTAACTGACTAGGGTGTATACATTATATTACTAACTGACTGGTGTATACATTATATCACTGACTATATGGTGTATACATTGTATCACTAACTGACTATATGGTGTGTACATTATATCACTAACTGACTATATGGTGTATACATTGTATCACTAACTGATTATATGGTGTATACATTATATCACCAACTGATTATATGATGTATACATTATATCACTAACTGACTATATGGTGTGTACATTATAATACCAACTGATTATATGGTGTATACATTATATCACTAACTGACTATATGGTGTATACATTATATCACTAACTGACTATATGGTGTATACATTATATCACCAACTGATTATATGGTGTATACATTATAATACCAACTGATTATATGCTGTGTATACATTATATCACTAACTGACTATATTATGTATACATTATATCACTAACTGACTATATGGTGTATACATTATATGACTAACTGACTATATGGTGTATACATTATATCACTAACTGACTATATGGTGTATACATTATATCACTAACTGACTATATGGTGTATACATTATAATACCAACTGATTATATGGTGTATACATTATATCACTAACTGACTATATGGTGTATACATTATATCACTAACTGACTATATGGTGTATACATTATATCACTAACTGACTATATGGTGTATACATTATAATACCAACTGATTATATGGTGTGTACATCATAATACCAACTGATTATATGGTGTATACATTATATCACTAACTGACTATATGGTGTATACATTATATCACTAACTGACTATATGATGTATACATTATATCACTAACTGACTATATGGTGTGTACATTATATCACTAACTGACTATATGGTGTATACATTATATCACTAACTGACTATATGGTGTATACATTATATCACTAACTGACTATATGGTGTATACATTGTATCTCTAACTGACTATATGGTGTATACATTGTATCACTAACAGACTATATGGTGTATACATTATATCACTAACTGACTATATGGTGTATACATTATATCACTAACTGACTATATGGTGTATACATTATATCACTAACTGACTATATGGTGTATACATTATAATACCAACTGATTATATGGTGTATACATTATATCACCAACTGACTATATGTTGTATACATTATATCACTAACTGACTATATGGTGTATACATTATATCACCAACTGACTATATGGTGTATACATTATAATACCAACTGATTATATGGTGTATACATTATATCACTAACTGACTATATGGTGTGTACATTATAATACCAACTGATTATATGGTGTATACATTATATCACTAACTGACTATATGGTGTATACATTATAATACCAACTGATTATATGGTGTATACATTATATCACTAACTGACTATATGGTGTATACATTATAATACCAACTGACTATATGGTGTATACATTATATCACCAACTGACTATATGGTGTATACAGTATAATACCAACTGACTATATGGTGTATATATTATATCACCAACTGACGATATGGTGTATACATTATATCACTGACTATATGGTGTATACATTATATCACCAACTGACAATTTGATTATATGACTAACTGAGAGGTAAATTGGAGTGTGCTCTGTAATCATAATAATTGATGTACTACAACACCATTGGTGCTGATTTCTATTATTCTTACAGGAAACCTGTGATGAGGAGGGGACTGGTAATGCAACTATGTGTCCACTGTGTAATGAACGGTGTGGTTATTGGACTTTGTATGATAGTTGTATATATACCCAGGTAATAGCCAATTGATTGTGTTTTCAGTCAGTGATGTTTCCATTCATTCCCTCTCACTTCCATCAAAATTATTAAGCCATTGATATTTATCATACAGGAAATCTTCAAAACTATCTCTGTATCATAGTATACTTTTGTGTTTGTTATTATTACAAGAAGAGTGCTTAATACTGTTACATAGTAAGTATACTGTTGTTTGTAAAAGAAATATGGTTGAAATTACTCACATAGTATTTCTTGCCTTCACTTTGAAAAACAAAGTGATTTTAAAATACTCACATTGTAGAGCTCAATGCCTTCACTTTGAAAAACAAAGTGATTTTAAAACAAATGCATTTCTACCTCTTCCACTTCTATCTTGAAAGTTTTCTTGTGAGAACAAATTTATCATCATCCACATTCATGATCTGAAGTTTGATTAATTTTTTAACAGTGTGGTTGCAATAATTGTACCATGCACAAGCCAAGTTGAACAAAAAATATGGAATTTATACCAAGGTCGTTGTTGATCTTGACAATGTGCATCTATGTCACAACAATGTGTGTCTATATCGATGGTTGTGTTGTGTTTGAAATATATCAAAACATTCAAAATTACCATTATTGTTACTTTCTCTAAGTTTTCTTTTTATATTACTACTATTTGTATACACTCACTGTCACAGTTTTTGGACAGGGTCATGTTATTCAACGATTACTGTTGGATGAAAACTGCAAAAAAGTAACAGCCATCATTGCTGCTTATAAATTTTCCTTAGGGTCTTTTTCAATAGGGTTTATAGTCAGAAGTAACTTTGTGGCTGACGTAGTCCCCAAATTTATAACCCTACATCGATGACTTAGTAATCGGACGACAGTATTGGTAATTGGACACAAACTTCCACACTGATTTACGTATTTGTCGCGTAAATTAAGAATTTCGCCACTCCATTTGATTTAAATATTGGGCAAAAACATTGGTATTGTGGTATTTTAATCACCGTTACACTAAAGTTGATTGTTTTTGCAAAGGAAATATCATGAACACTGTCCTACTACCGAATTCGACTCCGGGATTCGATCACAGTTCATGGCGCCGCTTGGCAGTCTATGTCTTGTCACGCAAAAGTGAACACTGTCCGATATCTGAGACGTTTCTTTGCTCCAGATACGTGACACATTTTTGGTCAAAACACATTAAGATTTCATGGAAAATGTCTTCTAGTTTGAACAGAGCACTGGGAGAAAATTATTACTGAAATATTTGTAGATTTAAATAAGAGCGAAATGATATTCAAGTGATTTTGTAACTACGGCAGTGTTGATACATACGGTAACTTTGTGATCGCCGATATTAGTGCTCTCAAAACCGATACCACAAGATTAGTGTTGAATCAAAACTCCAGTATTGCCTGATCTTTCATATGAATGCTTGAGTTTGACAATGTGGTAGTTCCAGAGAAAACAGCGTCGAAAACGAGTCAACATCTGTCCGAAAACAGAGTCTGTCCGAAAACTACGACAGTGAGTGTAATGATGTTATTGTCAAATATTTTCCTTTATTTGTGATCTAAGGGTTTTGTCACTATGAGTCTAGCGACTTGTCAGTCATATTTTCCTTGGCTGAATGAAAAAAATTACAATATCATCTAATTCGTACTTCATAATATGATGTGACAGAGATTGACAGACAGTCTGCTAGCTAGCTGTCATGTGACACAGATTGACAAATGAAAGTTTGCCAGTCAGATGTCATGTGACACAGATTGACAAATGAAAGTTTGCCAGTCAGTTGTCATGTGACACAGATTGACAAATGTTGAAATGAAAAACTCCTAATAGTTCAGGTGGCATATTGTAAATGACAGAAAAATACCAATTGAATGCAAGCATTGTTTTACTATGTTTAGTTTCTTTATTTGATAAATTTCACTAACAGTAAACTATGTTCTTATTCCTACAGATGGGGTAAGAAACTCAAACAAGTTGTTATTGTCTGTAATGATATGAAATACTAACTATAACCACTTCATTATTTCAGATGTCACTTTGATATTCCAATGTTTGTATTGTAGGTATCTCTGGTATTTGATAATTGGGCCACTCCTGTCTTAACTATTTTTATGACCACCTGGGGTATGTACATACTATAGCGCCTTCTCTTCTCCTCCTTGCCAGCTGACCAACCAACAAATGTTTGTCATATTTCAGTTATCAGAAAGTTTAAAGATTTCATGGTTTGCAGGCTGTTTTTAGACCGGAAGTGAGGGCTTAGATAGTTGAGTGTTGCAGCAGACATAGAGTTCCCTGTCATTTTCTGTGTTGTTTCCACTCTACAAGTTGCTAAAGCAAATACCAGTAATCAAACCATTACTGCAGGGCTGCTGGATGTAATTCAGCCTAACTGTTTTGTACATATGATTAGCAGCCATCACAAAAGTTTTTGCCCTCACTTTGCCAAATCTGGGGTGTCCATTTGCCACATCTGGGGTGCCCATTTGCTAAACCTGGGGTGCCCATTTGCCCTGACTTTGCCAAATCTTGGGTGTCCATTTGCCAAATCTGGGGTGTCCATTTGCCACATCTGGGGTGTCCATTTGCCAAATCTGGGGTGTCCATTTGCCAAATCTGGGGTGCCCATTTGCTATGAAATGGCTGTAACTTCAGTAATTGAAATATGACATATTCAAGCAATTATATTTTAATTTTTGTCAACTCTTCTTTCTCTAATAGAATCCTGTAAAATGTTTGTAATTTTGATATATAAGAGAGAGTAAACACCAACAAGTAATAGTGTAGGAAATATTGACAGACAGTGACCATTATTTTGAAAGAGACAGAGACAGACCAAAGGGTATTTGTCATTAGGTACACTGTACTCTTCAACTATTTTATTACCGTTGGTGTTTATTCTTTTATCTTTATAACTTTCTTTCCTTGTAGTATTTTCTGCAGGCTTTGCTCAAGACTTCATACCTAACAAATTTTGATATTGTTTTATTGAGAATATAGTATGTATTCACCACTATGATGAAGTATTCAATTGACAAATAATGTAGGTATTGAAAAGGTGCAAGGAACACTGTCAAACTGTCAGACCAAACACTGTCAGACCAAACACTGTCAGACCAAACACTGTCAGACCAAACACTGTCACACTGTCAGACCAAACACTGTCAGACCAAACACTGTCTGACTGTCAGACCAAACACTGTCACACCAAACACTGTCAGACCAAAAACTGTCACACTGTCAGACCAAACACTGTCAGACCAAACACTGTCTGACTGTCAGACCAAACACTGTCACACTAAACACTGTCAGACTGTCTGACCAAACACTGTCAGACTGTCAGACCAAACACTGTCACACTAAACACTGTCAGACCAAACACTGTCACACTGTCAGACCAAACACTGTCAGACTGTCAGACCAAACACTGCCAGACTGTCAGACCAAACACTGTCACACTGTCAGACCAAACACTGTCAGACCAAACACTGTCAGACAGTCAGACCAAACACTGTCAGACTGTCTGACCAAACACTGTCAGACTGTCTGACCAAACACTGTCACACTGTCTGACCAAACACTGTCAGACTGTCAGACCAAACACTGTCACACTGTCAGACCAAACACTGTCAGACCAAACACTGTCAGACTGTCAGACCAAACACTGTCAGACCAGACACTGTCAGACTGTCAGACCAAACACTGTCAGACCAGACACTGTCAGACTGTCAGACCAAACACTGTCAGACTGTCAGACCAAACACTGTCAGACCAGACACTGTCAGACTGTCAGACCAAACACTGTCAGACCAAACACTGTCAGACTGTCAGACCAAACACTGTCAGAATGTCAGACCAAACACTGTCAGACCAAACACTGTCAGACTGTCAGACCAAACACTGTCAGACCAAACACTGTCAGACTGTCAGACCAAACACTGTCAGAATGTCAGACCAAACACTGTCAGACTGTCAGACCAAACACTTTCAGACCAAACACTGTCAGACTGTCAGATCAAACACTGTCAGACTGTCAGACCAAACACTGTCAGACTGTCAGACCAAACACTTTCAGACCAAACACTGTCAGACTGTCAGACCAGACACTGTCAGACTGTCAGACCAAACACTGTCAGACTGTCAGACCAAACACTGTCAGACTGTCAGACCAAACACTGTCAGACTGTCAGACCAAACACTGTCAGACCAAACACTGTCAGACCAAACACTGTCAGACTGTCAGACCAAACACTGTCTGACCAAACACTGTCAGACCAAACACTGTCAGACTGTCAGACCAAACACTGTCAGACCAAACACTGTCACACTGTCAGACCAAACACTGTCAGACTGTCAGACCAAACACTGTCAGACCAAACACTGTCTGACTGTCAGACCAAACACTGTCAGACCAAACACTGTCAGACTGTCAGACCGAACACTGTCAGACTGTCAGACCAAACACTGTCAGACTGTCACTGTCAGAATGTCAGACCAAACACTGTCTGACCAAACACTGTCAGACCAAACACTGTCACACTGTCAGACCAAACACTGTCACACTGTCAGACCAAACACTGTCACACTGTCAGACCAAACACTGTCAGACCAAACACTGTCAGACCAAACACTGTCACACTGTCAGACTGTCAGACCAAACACTGTCAGACCAAACACTGTCAGACTGTCAGACCAAACACTGTCAGACCAAACACTGTCAGACTGTCAGACCAAACACTGTCATACCAAACACTGTCAGACTGTCATACCAAACACTGTCAGACTGTCAGACCAACACTGTCAGACTGTCTGACCAAACACTGTCACACTGTCAGACCAAACACTGTCAGACTGTCAGACCAAACACTGTCTGACCAAACACTGTCTGACCAAACACTGTCTGACCAAACACTGTCAGACCAAACACTGTAAGACTGTCTGACCCCAAACACTGTCAGACTGTCTGACTAAACACTGTCAGACCAAACACTGTCAGACCAAACACTGTCTGACCAAACACTGTCAGACTGTCAGACCAAACACTGTCAGACCAAACACTATTGGACCAAACACTAAGAGGCCAAATAAAGTATCAATCTCCAAGTGTCATAAATCAGTTATAAAGGTTCATTTAGAATTACTGAAAACTTTATAGTTGGTAGTGATGTTAAGTTGACGTAATGTGTTTAATTTCTGACATCAAATGCCAAAATATGACTTTTACTACAGGCATATATAAGTTGCAAAGAGGTTGTGTTGGTGTACAAAGAATTTATCAGTTATCTAGTGTTGCAAAGAATTTGTATTGGTGTTCAATGTAAATGGTTAGGGGTACACTATTTGATAGCAGGGTGGCTAGAGGATTTTTGGAGAGAAATATTTGTCGTAGGCCGAAAGTAAAAAGTGCATTTGCTCAATGAAATGTCATTCAGTTGGAAAAGTACATGTAAAAGTAATGGATTGAACATCCAAATACAAGGTCAAGGTCAAGGTCATGGGTTAAACATTTATATTTTATAAAAATAAGTAATACCAACAAAATGAGCCAGAGCTGAGTTTGTTCGTTCAGAGTTGAGTTGCTATTGTTGTCCATGTCAAAAAGGAAATCCTCCCCCCCTCACATGTCAGAAAGAACACCCCCCCCCCCACATAGCAAATGGTTCAAACCTGGGAGATAATTGAAATAAGACATGTCATAGAGTAACTGATGTATGTAGCTTAATCAGTGTATTCACTTTTTGACCCAGACTGTACTAGTATATGAATGACAGACTGTACTAGTATATGAATGACAGACTGTACTAGTATATGAATGACAGACTGTACTAGTATATGAATGACAGACTGTACTAGTATATGAATGACAGACTGTACTAGTATATGAATGACAGACTGTACTAGTATATGAATGACAGACTGTACTAGTATATGAATGACAGACTGTATTAGTATATGAATGACAGACTATATTAGTATATGAATGACAGAATGTACTAGTGTATGAATGACAGACTGTACTAGTATATGAATGACAGACTGTACTAGTATATGAATGACAGACTGTATTAGTATATGAATGACAGACTATATTAGTATATGAATGACAGAATGTACTAATGTATGAATGACAGACTGTACTAGTATATGAATGACAGACTGTACTAGTATATGAATGACAGACTGTATTAGTATATGAATGACAGACTATATTAGTATATGAATGACAGAATGTACTAGTGTATGAATGACAGACTGTACTAGTATATGAATGACAGACTGTACTAGTATATGAATGACAGACTGTATTAGTATATGAATGACAGACTATATTAGTATATGAATGACAGAATGTACTAGTGTATGAATGACAGACTGTACTAGTATATGAATGACAGACTGTACTAGTATATGAATGACAGACTGTACTAGTGTATGAATGACAGACTGTACTAGTATATGAATGACAGACTGTACTAGTATATGAATGACAGACTGTACTAGTATATGAATGACAGACTGTATTAGTGTATGAATGACAGACTGTATTAGTATATGAATGACAGACTGTATTAGTATATGAATGACAGACTGTACTAGTGTATGAATGACAGACTGTACTAGTATATGAATGACAGACTGTATTAGTATATGAATGACAGACTTTATTGGGGGAAATGGATAAATTCAGATGATTGGGGAATTAGAATGCCATATTTCTACATGTCTTTTGTTCAGGTGTATACAGCATCCAATACTACATGCCGTACCATACAGTCTTATTTGGATTTCTTGACATTCTTTGATTCAAATTCTTTATGTGTTTCTTCACACTGTCTCATCACATGGATAAGGTGTACTCATTAACACATCTATTTTTTCAGTTTCATTCCATGAGTCATTCATTTATTCTTTCTTTTCTTCCATTTCAGTTCATCTAATTTGCTATCTTCCATTAATATTCCTCACGTTTTCCAATTGCATTATCCTTCTTCCTTCATTTTGTCTGTTTCAGTTTACTGAAATATTTGATAATGAATTATCCCCATTGCTGTCTATTATTATGTCTCTGTGGGGTGAGTACTAACTAACAAAACCCTTTCCTAATTCTTATTGGTCCTCACACATCACATGACCAAGCCTCTCAATTGCAATTGGTCATCACTCTTCACTTGATCAAATTTCTCATTTCTCATCCCAACAATTTTCACTTGATTGGATCTGTGTCTTGCCATTGGTCAACTTGCCTTCAATTACTATATAACCTGTCTCTACTTATGATTACCACCACTCCATGTTTTTTTCTCATTGGTCTAAGTGAATCCAATTATTTTGTTAACCAAATCTTGAAGCACTTGTACCCTACAGTAGCTGTAACTGTTTTATTTTTCGTGTGTTGCTGACAACATTAAATCAACATGAAATGGTTTAATTATTGTAATTTGTCAGACAATAATGTTACTTTCCCTGATTCTTTCATTGTTAAGGGTAGTCCAAATTTGAGGCAAATTTCCGGCTTAGGAAAGCTAACTTTATTGCATTGTGTTCTTGAGTTGCTATGAACATTTTAGATCTTCCAATCCAGTTGTAAGGCAACTTATGTCTAATATTTATCTTTTCTGTGACAACAATGTGTCTTCCCCTCTATATGGCAACAATGTGTTCTCCCTTCAGTGTAGTTACATTGTTTGAGTATGATGGTTTGAGTGACTGCTATCATAATGATCTGTGATTGGTCAATCAGGATGATCTGTGATTGGTCAATCATAATGATCTGTGATTGGCCAATCATAATGATCTGTGATTGGCCAATCAGGATGATCTGTGATTGGCCAATCATAATGATCTGTGATTGGCCAATCAGGATGATCTGTGATTGGCCAATCATAATGATCTGTGATTGGCCAATCAGGATGATCTATGATAGGCCAGTCAGAAAGATCTGTGATTAGCCAGTCATGGTGATCTGTGATTGGCCAATCAGGACAATCTGTGATTGGTTAATGAGGATGATATGTAATTGGCCAATCGTGGTGATCTGTGATTAGCCAATCATGGTGATCTGTGATTGGCCAATCAGGATGATCTGTGATTGGTTAATGAGGATGATATGTGACTGGTTAATGAGGATGATCTGTGATTGGTCAAACTGTATCCTTGATCCACAGCTACTAATCCAAGATTTAATCCACAGCTACTAATCCAAGACTTAATCCACAGCTCTTATCCAAGACTTAATCCACAGCTCTTATCCAAGACTTAATCCACAGCTCTTATCCAAGACTTAATCCACAGCTCTTAGCCAAGACTTAATCCACAGTTCTAATCTAAAGCTTCTAATATTCCACAGCTTATCCTTCACTACTAACATACTACAGGATACTGAGGTGATCTTTGTCCAACCCAAGTCACTACACCTATTTATCCAAATGTAGTCTGTGTTCAGACTTGATGTGTGAATTGGCTCATCGAACATTAGGTCAACATGACATTATCACTGTGTTTTCTCACCCTAAATGGCTGACTTTGACAATGGAACAAGGTTCATGCTATTTGTGCTCTTCAAAGTTACTTACTATGCCCCTTTAGTCAAAGTTACATACTATGCCCCTTTAGTCAAAGTTACATACTATGCCCCTTTAGTCAAAGTTACAGACTATGCCCCTTTAGTCAAAGTTACATACTATGCCCCTTTAGTCAAAGTTACATACTATGCCCCTTTTGTCAAAGTTACACACTATGCCCCTTTTGTCAAAGTTACAGACTGTGCCCCTTTTGTCAAAGTTACACACTATGCCCCTTTAGTCAAAGTATGCCGCTTTAGTCAAAGTTACAGACTATGCCCCTTTTGTCAAAGTTACACACTATGCCCCTTTTGTCAAAGTTACAGACTGTGCCCCTTTTGTCAAAGTTACACACTATGCCCCTTTAGTCAAAGTATGCCGCTTTAGTCAAAGTTACAGACTATGCCCCTTTAGTCAAAGTAACACAATATGCCCCTTTAGTCAAAGTTACATTCTATGCCCCTTTAGTCAAAGTTACAGACTGTGCCCCTTTAGTCAAAGTTACATACTATGCCCCTTTAGTCAAAGTTACATACTATGCCCCTTTAGTCAAAGTTACAGACTGTGCCCCTTTTGTCAAAGTAACAGACTGTGCCCCTTTAGTCAAAGTTACAAACTGTGCCCCTTTAGTCAAAGTTACGTACTATGCCCCTTTTGTCAAAATTACAGACTGTGCCCATTTAGTCAAAGTTACAGACTATGCCACTTTATTCAAAGTTACAGACTATGCGGCTTTATTCAAAGTTACAGACTATGCGGCTTTATTCAAAGTTACAGACTGTGCCCCTTTTATTCAAAGTTACAGACTGTGCCCCTTTTGTCAAAGTTACAGACTATGCCCCTTTAGTCAAACTTACAGACTATGCCCCTTTAGTCAAACTTACAGACTATGCCCCTTTAGTCAAAGTTACAGACTATGCGGCTTTATTCAAAGTTACAGACTATGCCGCTTTATTCAAAGTTACAGACTATGCCCCTTTAGTCAAAGTTACAGACTATGCGGCTTTATTCAAAGTTACAGACTATGCCCCTTTAGTCAAAGTATGCCGCTTTAGTCAAAGTTACAGACTGTGCCCCTTTTGTCAAAGTTACATACTATGCCCCTTCAGTCAAAGTTACAGACTATGCCCCTTTTGTCAAAGTTACACACTATGCCCCTTTTGTCAAAGTTACAGACTGTGTCGCTTTAGTCAAAGTTACACACTATGCCCCTTTAGTCAAAGTTACAGACTATGCCCCTTTAGTCAAAGTTACAGACTATGCCCCTTTTGTCAAAGTTACAGACTGAACCCCTTTAGTCAAAGTTACGTACTATGCCCCTTTTGTCAAAGTTACAGACTATGCCCCTTTTGTCAAAGTTACACACTATGCCCCTTTTGTCAAAGTTACAGACTGTGTCGCTTTAGTCAAAGTTACATACTATGCCCCTTTTAGTCAAAGTTACATACTATGCCCCTTTTGTCAAAGTTACATACTATGCCCCTTTTAGTCAAAGTTACAGACTATGCCCCTTTTAGTCAAAGTTACAGACTATGCCCCTTTTGTCAAAGTTACAGACTATGCCCCTTTTAGTCAAAGTTACATACTATGCCCCTTTAGTCAAAGTTACAGACTATGCCCCTTTTGTCAAAGTTACATACTATGCCCCTTTAGTCAAAGTTACAGACTATGCCCCTTTAGTCAAAGTTACAGACTATGCCCCTTTTGTCAAAGTTACATACTATGCCCCTTTTAGTCAAAGTTACATACTATGCCCCTTTTAGTCAAAGTTACAGACTATGCCGCTTTAGTCAAAGTTACATACTATGCCCCTTTTAGTCAAAGTTACATACTATGCCCCTTTAGTCAAAGTTACAGACTATGCCCCTTTAGTCAAAGTTACACACTATGCCCCTTTTGTCAAAGTTACACACTATGCCCCTTTTGTCAAAGTTACAGACTATGCCCCTTTAGTCAAAGTATGCCGCTTTAGTCAAAGTTACACACTATGCCGCTTTAGTCAAAGTTACACACTATGCCCCTTTAGTCAAAGTTACAGACTGTGCCCCTTTAGTCAAAGTTACATACTATGCCCCTTTAGTCAAAGTTACAGACTATGCCCCTATAGTCAAAGTTACATACTATGCCCCTTTAGTCAAAGTTACAGACTGTGCCCCTATAGTCAAAGTTACAGACTGAACCCCTTTAGTCAAAGTTACATACTATGCCCATTTAGTCAAAGTTACAGACTGTGCCCCTTTAGTCAAAGTTACGTACTATGCCCCTTTTGTCAAAATTACAGACTGTGCCCCTTTAGTCAAAGTTACATACTATGCCCCTTTAGTCAAAGTTACAGACTGCCCCTTTTGTCAAAGTTACAGACTGTGCCCCTTTAACATGATTTGATTATAAGCATAACTCATCTCATCTCTGCCAATGTTATATATTAACAGGTTAGCATGGTGTTTGACAACTATACATCTCCATTCTTTTCAATTTTCATGGCACTGTGGGGTGAGTTAATTCTCTCCACCACTTTTCCTGCACCAGCTAACTATAGGAACTAACCATGTAATGTACAATCTGAAGCTAGTCTGTACTCATTTATGCAAATGACAATATATATGTGTTCTGTTTTATGTAATTGCTAATCTAATGGTAAGCCTCTAGAGTGAGCAAATTGACCATACCTAACCCAATATGTTTATCCCAGTGTTAACCATTGTAATTATTGCTATGTGACTAGGACAGTGCAGTATATAGCAAAGATCATTGTCAAATAACTTACTTACAACACACAATTATGGCTGGTTGTCTGCGCACCCTATTCTATGATTTATTTTCATGGATACTCCTTAACTTTGTTCACACCAGGCAAGTGAATGCTACCAAGTTTGCTGTCTTTTAGCATAAGTAGACTGTGCCACCTAGTTTGCTGTCTTTTAGCATAAGTAGACTGTGCCACCTAGTTTGCTGTCTTTTAGCATGTGGGGACTGAGAATGACTGATTTGATTAATTTGCACTTTTCTAAACTAACCACACCTGTTTTTATTCTTTTTTGTTAGACTTTCCTTACCAGGCATGTTTTTATTCTTTTTTGTTAGACTTTCCTAACCAGGTGATATTTTTCAAGTCACATCTACTAACAAACCAACTCATACATTTTATTTTTTTGCCTAATTTATTGTCTCATTTTCTTCAATGCTTAACTTATTGCCATGACGACCTTTCTCTTTTTACTTCTGTTCTGTATTCTAATTGTCTCTGTCTGCATGGTATGGCTTGGTATAGGTTGCATTAATATTCGATAACGGAGCTACACCCCCGTTTGCTGCATTTATGGCATTATGGGGTAAGCGTCTTTTTTATGTTAAGGAACAGTCAAGGATTCCTACAGCTTTCTTCATTGTTCTTGATAAGTGATGTGAATAGTTTGATAAGTGATGTACATAGTTTGATAAGAATCTAAAATAGTTGGCTGTCTGTTCAATAGAGACAAACAATATTTAATGTTTGGAAGTAAGGCTATGGTGCATTTATCATTTGCTGCCACTAATTTCTAGTAAAGTTTTTGAGGGGTGAGTGTCTTCTATGAAGAAGACTTGTTTTGGTATGGTGTATGGATCAGAGCTAGTGTTTTATGTCTACATATGTGTCAGTGTCTGTCACTGTTTGGCTGTCAGTAGGGACCCAAATGAAATACATATGTGTCAGTGTCTGTCACTGTTTTGTTTGGCTGTCAGTAGGGACCCAAATGAAATACATATGTATCAGTGTCTGTCACTGTTTGGCTGTCAGTAGGGACCCAAATGAAATACATATGTGTCAGTGTCTGTCGCTGTTTGGCTGTCAGTAGGGACCCAAATGAAATACATATTATGTATCAGTGTCTGTCGCTGTTTGGCTGTCAGTAGGGACCCAAATGAAATACATATGTATCAGTGTCTGTCGCTGTTTGGCTGTCAGTAGGGACCCAAATGAAATACATATGTATCAGTGTCTGTCACTGTTTGGCTGTCAGTAGGGACCCAAATGAAATACATATGTATCAGTGTCTGTCACTGTTTGGCTGTCAGTAGGGACCCAAATGAAATAATCGAATTGTATAATTAGCTTCTTTCTAACCAATATATTGTATACCAATAGATAGCTGATTGATGAACTCATTCAGTTGTGTGATTGGCTATTCTTTCAAATGGTCATATGGATGACTGAGTGTGGTATTTATTTTGGATTTTTTAATTTATAAAACAATTTATAATATCATGGCTTCCTGCTTGAAAAATCAATGTAAAACAACATATATCAAGTCCTTTTTTGTAACTCAATAAATCGCATTAGATTATTAAATGTGAAAAATGTTTGTTATTGTACGTACATATAACAAACTTTTTACACATTTTTTAGCTTTTTGCAGTGTATTGAGTTACAAAAAAAAGACTTTGTTTATGTTGTTTTACATTGATCTTTCAAGTAGGAAGCCATGATAAAATTGTTTTATAAATTTAAAAAATCCATTATAAATGTCCAATCCTCATCCATACTTTAAGTCTAGGTAATCTATTCAAATTAAGAATAGTAGCGCACTGTACAACATTTTACCCACAACTCTCTCTGATTTGTAGTGTTGGACATCATCTCCTTCAAGTCAGACAAATCTCACCAGTGTATAGGGTTTTGTAAAAACATTTTTTCCATTTGGCAATCGTAGAATTGCCACTGATGAATTTCTGAATACCCATTTTCATCGGTTCTGGTATCAGTGATTTATTGTAGAAGGAGTAGCAATTTTAGGAATTTGTCAGCAGATTTTCTTGAAAGACATGCAGAATATTTGCGAGGAAACTAAGGAAAATATATGCACCTGTCATGACTTTGCCAAAGATATAGATTTATTTGAATAGGTATGACAAAAGAAATTTACATACTAAAACTCATCATACACACTGACTACCCAAGTTATTGAAACTTTGACAGTGAAAAGTGTTTTATTCACAGCACATGCTTAATTTAGTTGTTAGTTCATTTTTGTACAAAATTTAGAACTTTATTTTTGATTCCTAATCGTACTTTTGCTACATATTAATTAAACTTAATTTCTATGCTTAAAATGTTGAAAAGTATGGATTATTGAAAAAGTTATAAAATAAGGAACCTCCAAGCATACCAATCAGAGAGAGTTGTGGGTAAGATATTGTACAGTGTAGCGTTACATTAAGATCTGAAAGTATTTCATTATTTGTAGTAGATCTGTAGTGAGATGTCATTTCAAAATAGTGTAATTTACCATTGTGAGAGATCAAAGGTCAGGGAGAGTATATGCGACAGCTACAGATGGTTTGTTGATGGTGTTCTCTTCTTATCTTAATTAACACAATTGATTGTACTGTGACAAGTTTGAAGAGTTCAGTGAATTATATTATTTATAATTTGTAAACATCCTGTGTGTCTTACATATTAAAAACCTGAAAAGAAATAGAGGAATATAACTGGTGAAGTACAGTCTATATATCTATACGTCTATACATGGTAACACAGTATAGTCTATATATCTATACGTCTATACATGGTAACACAGTATAGTCTATATATCTATACGTCTATACATGGTAACACAGTATAGTCTATATATCTATACATGGTAATGCAGTATAGTCTATACATCTATACATGGTAATGCAGTATAGTCTATATGTCTATACATGGTAACACAGTATAGTCTATATATCTATACATGATAATGCAGTATAGTCTTTATATCTATACATGGTAACACAGTATAGTCTATATATCTATACATGGTAATGCAGTATAGTCTATATATCTATACATGGTAATGCAGTATAGTCTATACATCTATACATGGTAACACAGTATAGTCTATATATCTATACATGGTAATGCAGTACAGTCTATACATCTATACATGGTAACACAGTATAATCTATATATCTATACATGGGAACACAGTATAGTCTATATATCTATACATGGTAACACAGTATAATCTATATATCTATACATGGGAACACAGTATAGTCTATATATCTATACATGGTAACACAGTATAGTCTATATATCTATACATGATAATGCAGTATAGTCTATATATCTATACATGGTAACACAGTATAGTCTATATATCTATACATGGTAACGCAGTATAGTCTATATATCTATACATGGTAATGCAGTATAGTCTATATATCTATACATGGTAACGCAGTATAGTCTATATATCTATACATGGTAATGCAGTATAGTCTATATCTATACATGGTAACGAAGTATAGTCTATATATCTATACATGGTAACACAGTATAGTCTATATATCTATACATGGTAATGTAGTATAGTCTATATATCTATATATGGTAACACAGTATAGTCTATATGTCTATACATGGTAACACAGTATAGTCTATATATCTATACATGGTAACGCAGTATAGTCTATATTGCTATACATGGTAACGAAGTATAGTCTATATATCTATACATGGTAATGCAGTATAGTCTATATATCTATACATGGTAATGCAGTATAGTCTATATATCTATACATGGTAATGCAGTATAGTCTATATATCTATACATGGTAATGCAGTATAGTCTATATATCTATACATGGTAACACAGTATAATCTATATATCTATACATGGTAACACAGTATAGTCTATATATCTATACATGGTAACACAGTATAGTCTATATATCTATACATGGTAATGCAGTATAGTCTATATATCTATATATGGTAACACAGTATAATCTATATATCTATACATGGTAATGCAGTATAGTCTATATATCTATACATGGTAACGCAGTATAGTCTATATATCTATACATGGTAACACAGTATAGTCTATATATCTATACATGGTAATGCAGTATAGTCTATATATCTATACATGGTAACACAGTATAGTCTATATATCTATACATGGTAATGCAGTATAGTCTATATATCTATACATGGTAACACAGTATAGTCTATACATCTATACATGGTAACGCAGTATAGTATATATATCTATACATGATAATGCAGTATAGTCTTTATATCTATACATGGTAACACAGTATAGTCTATATATCTATACATGGTAACACAGTATAGTCTATATATCTATACTTGGTAACACAGTATAGTCTATATATCTATACATGGTAACACAGTATAGTCTATATATCTATACTTGGTAACACAGTATAGTCTATATATCTATACATGGTAACACAGTATAGTCTATATAGCTATACATGGTAATGTAGTATAGTCTATATATCTATACATGGTAATGCAGTATAGTCTATATATCTATACTTGGTAACACAGTATAGTCTATATATCTATACATGGTAATGCAGTATAGTCTATATATCTATACATGGTAATGCAGTATAGTCTATATATCTATACTTGGTAACACAGTATAGTCTATATATCTATACATGGTAACGCAGTATAGTCTATATAGCTATACATGGTAATGTAGTATAGTCTATATAGCTATACATGGTAACGCAGTATAGTCTATATATCTATACATGGTAACACAGTATAGTCTATATATATATACCTGGTAACGCAGTATAGTCTATATATCTATACATGGTAACGTAGTATAATATATATATCTATACATGGTAATGCAGTATAATCTATATATCTATACATGGTAATGCAGTATAGTCTATATATCTATACATGGTAATGCAGTATAATCTATATATCTATACATGGTAGCACAGTATAGTCTATATATCTATACATGGTAACACAGTATAGTCTATATGTCTATACATGGTAATGCAGTATAGTCTATATATCTATACATGGTAATGCAGTATAGTCTATATATCTATACATGGTAACACATTATAGTCTATATATCTATACATGGTAACACAGTATAGTCTATATATCTATACATGATAATGCAGTATAGTCTATATGTCTATACATGGTAATGCAGTATAGTCTATATATCTATACATGGTAATGCAATATAGTCTATATATCTATACATGGTAACACAGTATAGTCTATATATCTATACATGGTAACACAGTATAGTCTATATATCTATACATGATAATGCAGTATAGTCTTTATATCTATACATGGTAACACAGTATAGTCTATATATCTATACATGGTAATGCAGTATAGTCTATACATCTATACATGGTAATGCAGTATAGTCTATACATCTATACATGGTAACACAGTATAGTCTATATATCTATACATGATAATGCAGTATAGTCTTTATATCTATACATGGTAACACAGTATAGTCTATATATCTATACATGGTAACACAGTATAGTCTATATATCTATACATGGTAATGCAGTATAGTCTATATATCTATACATGGTAACGCAGTATAGTATATATATCTATACATGGTAATGCAGTATAGTCTATATATCTATTCATGGTAACGCAGTATAGTCTATATATCTATACATGGTAACACAGTATAGTCTATATATATATATACCTGGTAACGCAGTATAGTCTATATATCTATACATGGTAACGTAGTATAATATATATATCTATACATGGTAATGCAGTATAATCTATATATCTATACATGGTAACGCAGTATAGTCTATATATCTATACATGGTAACACAGTATAGTCTATATATCTATACATGGTAATGCAGTATAGTCTATATATCTATACATGGTAACACAGTATAGTCTATATATCTATACATGGTAATGCAGTATAGTCTATATATCTATACATGGTAACACAGTATAGTCTATACATCTATACATGGTAACGCAGTATAGTATATATATCTATACATGATAATGCAGTATAGTCTTTATATCTATACATGGTAACACAGTATAGTCTATATATCTATACATGGTAACACAGTATAGTCTATATATCTATACTTGGTAACACAGTATAGTCTATATATCTATACATGGTAACACAGTATAGTCTATATATCTATACTTGGTAACACAGTATAGTCTATATATCTATACATGGTAACACAGTATAGTCTATATAGCTATACATGGTAATGTAGTATAGTCTATATATCTATACATGGTAATGCAGTATAGTCTATATATCTATACTTGGTAACACAGTATAGTCTATATATCTATACATGGTAATGCAGTATAGTCTATATATCTATACATGGTAATGCAGTATAGTCTATATATCTATACTTGGTAACACAGTATAGTCTATATATCTATACATGGTAACGCAGTATAGTCTATATAGCTATACATGGTAATGTAGTATAGTCTATATAGCTATACATGGTAACGCAGTATAGTCTATATATCTATACATGGTAACACAGTATAGTCTATATATATATACCTGGTAACGCAGTATAGTCTATATATCTATACATGGTAACGTAGTATAATATATATATCTATACATGGTAATGCAGTATAATCTATATATCTATACATGGTAATGCAGTATAGTCTATATATCTATACATGGTAATGCAGTATAATCTATATATCTATACATGGTAGCACAGTATAGTCTATATATCTATACATGGTAACACAGTATAGTCTATATGTCTATACATGGTAATGCAGTATAGTCTATATATCTATACATGGTAATGCAGTATAGTCTATATATCTATACATGGTAACACATTATAGTCTATATATCTATACATGGTAACACAGTATAGTCTATATATCTATACATGATAATGCAGTATAGTCTATATGTCTATACATGGTAATGCAGTATAGTCTATATATCTATACATGGTAATGCAATATAGTCTATATATCTATACATGGTAACACAGTATAGTCTATATATCTATACATGGTAACACAGTATAGTCTATATATCTATACATGATAATGCAGTATAGTCTTTATATCTATACATGGTAACACAGTATAGTCTATATATCTATACATGGTAATGCAGTATAGTCTATACATCTATACATGGTAATGCAGTATAGTCTATACATCTATACATGGTAACACAGTATAGTCTATATATCTATACATGATAATGCAGTATAGTCTTTATATCTATACATGGTAACACAGTATAGTCTATATATCTATACATGGTAACACAGTATAGTCTATATATCTATACATGGTAATGCAGTATAGTCTATATATCTATACATGGTAACGCAGTATAGTATATATATCTATACATGGTAATGCAGTATAGTCTATATATCTATTCATGGTAACGCAGTATAGTCTATATATCTATACATGGTAACACAGTATAGTCTATATATATATATACCTGGTAACGCAGTATAGTCTATATATCTATACATGGTAACGTAGTATAATATATATATATCTATACATGGTAATGCAGTATAATCTATATATCTATACATGGTAATGCAGTATAGTCTATATATCTATACATGGTAATGCAGTATAATCTATATATCTATACATGGTAGCACAGTATAGTCTATATATCTATACATGGTAACACAGTATAGTCTATATGTCTATACATGGTAATGCAGTATAGTCTATATATCTATACATGGTAATGCAGTATAGTCTATATATCTATACATGGTAACACAGTATAGTCTATATATCTATACATGGTAACACAGTATAGTCTATATATCTATACATGATAATGCAGTATAGTCTATATGTCTATACATGGTAATGCAGTATAGTCTATATATCTATACATGGTAATGCAGTATAGTCTATATATCTATACATGGTAACACAGTATAGTCTATATATCTATACATGGTAACACAGTATAGTCTATATATCTATACATGATAATGCAGTATAGTCTTTATATCTATACATGGTAACACAGTATAGTCTATATATCTATACATGGTAATGCAGTATAGTCTATACATCTATACATGGTAATGCAGTATAGTCTATACATCTATACATGGTAACACAGTATAGTCTATATATCTATACATGATAATGCAGTATAGTCTTTATATCTATACATGGTAACACAGTATAGTCTATATATCTATACATGGTAACACAGTATAGTCTATATATCTATACATGGTAATGCAGTATAGTCTATATATCTATACATGGTAACGCAGTATAGTATATATATCTATACATGGTAATGCAGTATAGTCTATATATCTATTCATGGTAACGCAGTATAGTCTATATATCTATTCATGGTAACGCAGTATAGTCTATATCTATACATGGTAATGTAGTATAGTCTATATATCTATACATGGTAACGTAGTATAGTCTATATATCTATACATGGTAATGCAGTATAGTCTATATATCTATACATGGTAATGCAGTATAGTCTATATAGCTATATATGGTAATGCAGTATAGTCTATATCTATACATGGTAATGTAGTATAGTCTATATATCTATACATGGTAATGTAGTATAGTCTAAATAGCTATATATGGTAATGCAGTATAGTCTATATCTATACATGGTAATGTAGTATAGTCTATATATCTATACATCGTAACACAGTTTAATCTATATATCTATACATGGTAACGCAGTATAGTCTATATATCTATACATGGTAACACAGTATAGTCTATATCTATACATGGTAATGCAGTATAGTCTTTATATCTGTACATGGTAACGTAGTATAGTCTATATATCTATACATGGTAACGCAGTATAGTCTATATATCTATACATGGTAATGCAGTATAGTCTATATATCTATACATCGTAACACAGTATAGTCTATATATCTATACATCGTAACACAGTTTAATCTATATATCTATACATGGTAACGCAGTATAGTCTATACATCTATACATGGTAATGCAGTATAGTCTATATGTCTATACATGGTAATGCAGTATAGTCTATATATCTATACATGGTAACACAGTATAATCTATATATCTATACATGGTAACGCAGTATAGTCTATATATCTATACATGGTAATGCAGTATAGTCTATATATCTATACATGGTAACGAAGTATAGTCTATATGTCTATACATGGTAATGCAGTATAGTCTATATATCTATACATGGTAACACAGTATAGTCTATATATCTATACATGGTAACACAGTATAGTCTATATATCTATACATGGTAATGCAGTATAGTCTATATGTCTACACATGGTAACGCAGTATAGTCTATATATCTATACATGGTAATGCAGTATAGTCTATATCTATACATGGTAACACAGTATAGTCTATATATCTATACATCGTAACACAGTTTAATCTATATATCTATACATGGTAACACAGTATAGTCTATATATCTATACATGGTAATGCAGTATAGTCTATATATCTATACATGGTAACGAAGTATAGTCTATATGTCTATACATGGTAATGCAGTATAGTCTATATATCTATACATGGTAACGCAGTATAGTCTATATATCTATACATGGTAACACAGTATAGTCTATATATCTATACATGGTAACGCAGTATAGTCTATATGTCTATACATGGTAATGCAGTATAGTCTATATATCTATACATGGTAACGCAGTATAGTCTATATATCTATACATGGTAATGCAGTATACTCTATATATCTATACATGGTAATGCAGTATAGTCTATATATCTATACATGGTAACGCAGTATAGTCTATATATCTATACATGGTAACGAAGTATAGTCTATATATCTATACATGGTAACACAGTATAGTCTATATATCTATACATGGTAATGCAGTATAGTCTATATATCTATACATGGTAATGCAGTATAGTCTATATGTCTATACATGGTAATGCAGTATAGTCTATATATCTATACATGGTAACGAAGTATAGTCTATATGTCTATACATGGTAACGCAGTATAGTCTATATATCTATACATGGTAATGCAGTATAGTCTATATATCTATACATGGTAACACAGTATAGTCTATATCTATACATGGTAACGTAGTATAATCTATATAGCTATACATTGTAATGCAGTATAGTCTATATCTATACATTGTAACGCAGTATAGTCTATATCTATACATGGTAATGCAGTATAGTCTATATATCTATACATGGTAATGCAGTATAGTCTGTATATCTATACATGGTAACGCAGTATAGTCTATATATCTATACATGGTAATGCAGTATAGTCTATATATCTATACATGGTAACGCAGTATAGTCTATATATCTATACATGGTAACGCAGTATAGTCTATATATCTATACATGGTAATGCAGTATAGTCTATATATCTATACATGGTAACGCAGTATAGTCTATATATCTATACATGGTAATGCAGTATAGTCTATATATCTATACATGGTAATGCAGTATAGTCTATATATCTATACATGGTAGCACAGTATAGTCTATATATCTATACATGGTAACACAGTATAGTCTATATATCTATACATGGTAATGCAGTATAGTCTATATATCTATACATGGTAGCACAGTATAGTCTATATATCTATACATGGTAACACAGTATAGTCTATATATCTATACATGGTAATGCAGTATAGTCTATATATCTATACATGGTAACGCAGTATAGTCTATATATCTATACATGGTAATGCAGTATAGTCTATATCTATACATGGTAACGCAGTATAGTCTATATGTCTATACATGGTAATGCAGTATAGTCTATATATCTATACATGGTAACGCAGTATAGTCTATACATCTATACATGGTAACGAAGTATAGTCTATATATCTATACATGGTAACGAAGTATAGTCTATATGTCTATACATGGTAATGCAGTATAGTCTATATATCTATACATGGTAACGAAGTATAGTCTATATGTCTATACATGGTAATGCAGTATAGTCTATATATCTATACATGATAACACAGTATACTCTATATATCTATACATGGTAATGCAGTATAGTCTATATATCTATACATGGTAACGCAGTATAGTCTATATCTATACATGGTAACACAGTATAGTCTATACATCTATACATGGTAATGCAGTATAGTCTATATATCTATACATGGTAACGAAGTATAGTCTATATGTCTATACATGGTAATGCAGTATAGTCTATATATCTATACATGGTAACGCAGTATAGTCTATATATCTATACATGGTAACACAGTTTAATCTATATATCTATACATGGTAATGCAGTATAGTCTATATATCTATACATGGTAACGAAGTATAGTCTATATGTCTATACATGGTAATGCAGTATAGTCTATATATCTATACATGGTAACGCAGTATAGTCTATATATCTATACATGGTAACACAGTATAGTCTATACATCTATACATGGTAATGCAGTATAGTCTATATATCTATACATGGTAACACAGTACAGTCTATATATCTATACATGGTAACGAAGTATAGTCTATATATCTATACATGGTAACACAGTATAGTCTATATATCTATACATGGTAATGCAGTATAGTCTATATATCTATACATGGTAATGCAGTATAGTCTATATGTCTATACATGGTAACGAAGTATAGTCTATATATCTATACATGGTAATGCAGTATAGTCTATATGTCTATACATGGTAACGCAGTTTAATCTTTATATCTATACATGGTAATGCAGTATAGTCTATATATCTATACATGGTAACGCAGTTTAATCTTTATATCTATACATGGTAATGCAGTATAGTCTATATATCTATACATGGTAATGCATTATAGTCTATATATCTATACATGGTAACGCAGTATAGTCTATATATCTATACATGGTAATGCAGTATAGTCTATATATCTATACATGGTAACGCAGTATAGTCTATATGTCTATACATGGTAACGAAGTATAGTCTATATATCTATACATGGTAATGCAGTATAGTCTATATGTCTATACATGGTAATGCAGTATAGTCTATATATCTATACATGGTAACGAAGTATAGTCTATATGTCTATACATGGTAACGCAGTTTAATCTTTATATCTATACATGGTAATGCAGTATAGTCTATATATCTATACATGGTAACGCAGTTTAATCTTTATATCTATACATGGTAATGCAGTATAGTCTATATATCTATACATGGTAATGCAGTATAGTCTATATATCTATACATGGTAACGCAGTATAGTCTATATATCTATACATGGTAACGCAGTATAGTCTATATATCTATACATGGTAATGCAGTATAGTCTATATATCTATACATGGTAACGCAGTATAGTCTATATATCTATACATGGTAACACAGTATAGTCTATATAGCTATATATGGTAATGCAGTATAGTCTATATCTATACATGGTAATGTAGTATAGTCTATATGTCTATACATGGTAACGTAGTATAATCTATATATCTATACATGGTAATGCAGTATAGTCTTTATATCTGTACATGGTAACGTAGTATAATCTATATATCTATACATGGTAATGCAGTATAGTCTATATATCTATACATGGTAATGCAGTATAGTCTATATATCTATACATGGTAATGCAGTATAGTCTGTATATCTATACATGGTAACGCAGTATAGTCTATATATCTATACATGGTAATGCAGTATAGTCTATATATCTATACATGGTAACGCAGTATAGTCTATATATCTATACATGGTAACGCAGTATAGTCTATATATCTATACATGGTAATGCAGTATAGTCTATATATCTATACATGGTAACGCAGTATAGTCTATATATCTATACATGGTAATGCAGTATAGTCTATATATCTATACATGGTAATGCAGTATAGTCTATATATCTATACATGGTAGCACAGTATAGTCTATATATCTATACATGGTAACACAGTATAGTCTATATATCTATACATGGTAATGCAGTATAGTCTATATATCTATACATGGTAGCACAGTATAGTCTATATATCTATACATGGTAACACAGTATAGTCTATATATCTATACATGGTAATGCAGTATAGTCTATATATCTATACATGGTAACGCAGTATAGTCTATATATCTATACATGGTAATGCAGTATAGTCTATATCTATACATGGTAACGCAGTATAGTCTATATGTCTATACATGGTAATGCAGTATAGTCTATATATCTATACATGGTAACGCAGTATAGTCTATACATCTATACATGGTAACGAAGTATAGTCTATATATCTATACATGGTAACGAAGTATAGTCTATATGTCTATACATGGTAATGCAGTATAGTCTATATATCTATACATGGTAACGAAGTATAGTCTATATGTCTATACATGGTAATGCAGTATAGTCTATATATCTATACATGATAACACAGTATACTCTATATATCTATACATGGTAATGCAGTATAGTCTATATATCTATACATGGTAACGCAGTATAGTCTATATCTATACATGGTAACACAGTATAGTCTATACATCTATACATGGTAATGCAGTATAGTCTATATATCTATACATGGTAACGAAGTATAGTCTATATGTCTATACATGGTAATGCAGTATAGTCTATATATCTATACATGGTAACGCAGTATAGTCTATATATCTATACATGGTAACACAGTTTAATCTATATATCTATACATGGTAATGCAGTATAGTCTATATATCTATACATGGTAACGAAGTATAGTCTATATGTCTATACATGGTAATGCAGTATAGTCTATATATCTATACATGGTAACGCAGTATAGTCTATATATCTATACATGGTAACACAGTATAGTCTATACATCTATACATGGTAATGCAGTATAGTCTATATATCTATACATGGTAACACAGTACAGTCTATATATCTATACATGGTAACGAAGTATAGTCTATATATCTATACATGGTAACACAGTATAGTCTATATATCTATACATGGTAATGCAGTATAGTCTATATATCTATACATGGTAATGCAGTATAGTCTATATGTCTATACATGGTAACGAAGTATAGTCTATATATCTATACATGGTAATGCAGTATAGTCTATATGTCTATACATGGTAACGCAGTTTAATCTTTATATCTATACATGGTAATGCAGTATAGTCTATATATCTATACATGGTAACGCAGTTTAATCTTTATATCTATACATGGTAATGCAGTATAGTCTATATATCTATACATGGTAATGCATTATAGTCTATATATCTATACATGGTAACGCAGTATAGTCTATATATCTATACATGGTAATGCAGTATAGTCTATATATCTATACATGGTAACGCAGTATAGTCTATATGTCTATACATGGTAACGAAGTATAGTCTATATATCTATACATGGTAATGCAGTATAGTCTATATGTCTATACATGGTAATGCAGTATAGTCTATATATCTATACATGGTAACGAAGTATAGTCTATATGTCTATACATGGTAACGCAGTTTAATCTTTATATCTATACATGGTAATGCAGTATAGTCTATATATCTATACATGGTAACGCAGTTTAATCTTTATATCTATACATGGTAATGCAGTATAGTCTATATATCTATACATGGTAATGCAGTATAGTCTATATATCTATACATGGTAACGCAGTATAGTCTATATATCTATACATGGTAACGCAGTATAGTCTATATATCTATACATGGTAATGCAGTATAGTCTATATATCTATACATGGTAACGCAGTATAGTCTATATATCTATACATGGTAACACAGTATAGTCTATATAGCTATATATGGTAATGCAGTATAGTCTATATCTATACATGGTAATGTAGTATAGTCTATATGTCTATACATGGTAACGTAGTATAATCTATATATCTATACATGGTAATGCAGTATAGTCTTTATATCTGTACATGGTAACGTAGTATAATCTATATATCTATACATGGTAATGCAGTATAGTCTATATATCTATACTTGGTATCGTAGTATAGTCTATATATCTATACATGGTAACGCAGTATAGTCTATATATCTATACATGGTAGCACAGTATAGTCTATATATCTATACATGGTAACACAGTATAGTCTATATATCTATACATGGTAATGAAGTATAGTCTATATATCTATACATGGTAACGCAGTTTAATCTATATATCTATACATGATAATGTAGTATAGTCTATATGTCTATACATGGTAACGCAGTATAATCTATATATCTATACATGGGAACACAGTATAGTCTATATATCTATACATGGTAACGCAGTATAGTCTATATATCTATACATGGTAACGAAGTATAGTCTATATATCTATACATGGTAACGCAGTATAGTCTATATATCTATACATGGTAACACAGTATAGTCTATATATCTATATATGGTGACGTAGTATAGTCTATATCTATGCTGCCAGCTAGGTTATCAATGTTGAAGTTTGACAGACTGAGTGTATACATCGAAAGATCTGTTAATCAAATTGAGCACAAAATGAAATAGAATTGTCTTCAAATTCACAACAAATTATGTGAAAGTATTTGGCTGTATTTCACTTACCCTTGATACAAGAATATGGCTAGTTTTTCATTTAAAGTGGTTCACTGATAAGAGTTGAATGTCTCACATTGGCAACTTTTGATGATATATGGAATAATATGGTCTTGTTTCCATAGCTACCTGGTATGCTCTAGAATGTCAATACAAGTCAATAGAACAATATCAAATGACAGCTTAATATTTCCTTAACATTCCTCTATACTAATTATTGTAACTTTCTGTGTTTGATAAATGAATCATAAATGAATTGTTCTTCTCTTTACTAGCTACATTATTTCTGGAGTTCTGGAAGAGAAAGCAGTTTGAAATCCAATATGACTGGGATCTGTTTGGTTTTGAAGACCATGAGGTATGTGTTAACCTTTGACCTTGGAAAGCTTACCATAAATAGAACATAAGATAGACTAAAATCCCTAGAGAAACACTGATTAATGGGGGGGGGGGGTCTCAGCTGGTTAATGGGTGCAGATTCAAGTTACAAGCACAACAATTCCAAAAGTAGGTGCCAAATTTCTATATTTCATCCAGAAACTAAGAATAAAATGTCTATAGTCAGCCAGAAACTAAGAATCAAATGTCTATAGTCAGCCTGAAACTGAGAATCAAATGTCTATAGTCAGCCTGAAACTGAGAATCAAATGTCTACAGTCAGCCTGAAAGTGAGAATCAAATGTCTATAGTCAGCCTGAAACTAAGAATCAAATGTCTATAGTCAGCCTGAAAGTGAGAATAAAATGTCTATAGTCAGCCTGAAAGTGAGAATCAAATGTCTACAGTCAGCCTGAAAATGAGAATCAAATGTCTACAGTCAGCCTGAAACTAAGAATCAAATGTCTATAGTCAGCCTGAAACTAAGAATCAAATGTCTATAGTCAGCCTGAAAGTGAGAATCAAATGTCTACAGTCAGCCTGAAACTAGGATTCAAATGTCTACAGTCAGCCTGAAAGTGAGAATCAAATGTCTACAGTCAGCCTGAAAATGAGAATCAAATGTCTATAGTCAGCCTGAAACTAAGAATCAAATGTCTAAAGTCAGCCTGAAAGTGAGAATAAAATGTCTATAGTCAGCCTGAAAGTGAGAATCAAATGTCTATAGTCAGCCTGAAAGTGAGAATCAAATGTCTATAGTCAGCCTGAAAGTGAGAATCAAATGTCTATAGTCAGCCTGAAACTAAGAATCAAATGTCTATAGTCAACCTGAAAGTGAGAATCAAATGTCTACAGTCAGCCTGAAAGTGAGAATCAAATGTCTATAGTCAGCCTGAAAATGAGAATCAAATGTCTATAGTCAGCCTGAAAGTGAGAATCAAATGTCTATAGTCAGCCTGAAACTAAGAATCAAATGTCTATAGTCAGCCTGAAAGTGAGAATCAAATGTCTATAGTCAGCCTGAAAATGAGAATCAAATGTCTATAGTCAGCCTGAAAGTGAGAATCAAATGTCTATAGTCAGCCTGAAACTAAGAATCAAATGTCTATAGTCAACCTGAAAGTGAGAATCAAATGTCTACAGTCAGCCTGAAAGTGAGAATCAAATGTCTAAAGTCAGCCTGAAACTAAGAATCAAATGTCTATAGTCAGCCTGAAAGTGAGAATCAAATGACTGAAAAGAATGTATGTAAATTTGCCTTGCAACAAGACCACACCCATAGCAACAGCCAAATGATCGCGTATATCGCAAAGATAGCAACATGGTTGGATAGGCAACTGGATTCAGCGATGAACACCTATACCTAGCATCTACTAGCATATGGATAAACATTTTTAAATACTGCACAGTTGTGCTACAGCGCCATTGGTGGTATTTTTATAGGCATGGCAAAGTGTCTGTCTGTCTGTCGGTGTGTGTGTGTGTGTGTGTGTATGTGTGTGTGTGTGTGTGTGTGTGTGTGTGTGTGTGTGTGTAAACAACTTAAAGTCAACTGCTGGACCGATTGCTTTGATATTTGGTGGTCATGTAACTTCTGGTGTCTAGTTGGGAATTGTTCAAATGAAAATGATTGCATCAGAGATGTAGGTTTTGGGTCAAAAAATGTGATTTTTGGTCAAAAAAAATAAACTCCAAAATACTGGGCAGATTGGCATGAAATTTGATGGGGCATTCTTAGATGTAGGTAAATTAAGATTGTTCATGACATGATGATTCCTTTTGGTAATTAAATAAGGGCTAAAAATGTGTCTTTTTGGTCAACAAGCTATATTTCCAAAACTACTCAGCAGATTGGGCTGAAATTTAACAGAGATGCATGTGTTGGTGTATAGAGGAAGAAATATTAAGCATATAATGATCTTATCAGTAATATGCAAATTAGGTGTAAAAATGGGAATTTTGGTCAAAAGTTTCTCTCAAAAAGTACTTGGTCAGTGAGACTGAAACTTGGTGAGATGTTTCTAGGACTCAGGAGTATTATTCTGCAGATTTTCTCTAAATTATTTTGACACAATTGGCCCTAGCAACCATGACCACGCCCTTAGCAACAACCTAAAGGCAGTATATTTTGCTCAAATAACATCAACGCTCACAGTGATCTGACAAACAACAGATGATATCCGGTAATAAACACCAAATAGAATATCTTGATTTTACTTAGAATGTGACAAAGTTGCTTAATGGTGGGTATATGTTTGACTTGTTTGATTCATTTCATTTTGCAGGAAAATTGCCGTCCAGAATTTGAGGCTAAAGCTCCGGACACCAGAGTCAACCCAGTAACTAAGGTAGGGAATATAGTCAACCCAGTAACTAAGGTAGGGAATATAGTCAACCCAGTAACTAAGGTAGGGAATATAGTCAACCCAGTAACTAAGGTAGGCAATGTAGTCAACCCAGTAACTAAGGTAGGGAATATAGTCAACCCAGTAACTAAGGTAGGCAATGTAGTCAACCCAGTAACTAAGGTAGGGAATGTAGTCAACCCAGTAACTAAGGTAGGGAATGTAGTCAACCCAGTAACTTAGGTAGGGAATATAGTCAACCCAGTAACTAAGGTAGGCAATGTAGTCAACCCAGTAACTAAGGTAGGGAATGTAGTCAACCCAGTAACTAAGGTAGGGAATGTAGTCAACCCAGTAACTTAGGTAGGGAATGTAGTCAACCCAGTAACTAAGGTAGGCAATGTAGTCAACCCAGTAACTAAGGTAGGGAATGTAGTCAAACCAGTAACTAAGGTAGGGAATGTAGTCAACCCAGTAACTAAGGTAGGGAATATAGTCAACCCAGTAACTTAGGTAGGGAATATAGTCAACCCAGTAACTTAGGTAGGGAATGTAGTCAACCCAGTAACTTAGGTAGGGAATATAGTCAACCCAGTAACTAAGGTAGGGAATGTAGTCAACCCAGTAACTTAGGTAGGGAATATAGTCAACCCAGTAACTTAGGTAGGGAATATAGTCAACCCAGTAACTAAGGTAGGGAATGTAGTCAACCCAGTAACTTAGGTAGGGAATGTAGTCAACCCAGTAACTTAGGTAGGGAATATAGTCAACCCAGTAACTAAGGTAGGGAATGTAGTCAACCCAGTAACTTAGGTAGGGAATATAGTCAACCCAGTAACTTAGGTAGGGAATATAGTCAACCCAGTAACTAAGGTAGGGAATGTAGTCAACCCAGTAACTTAGGTAGGGAATATAGTCAACCCAGTAACTTAGGTAGGGAATGTAGTCAACCCAGTAACTAAGGTAGGGAATGTAGTCAACCCAGTAACTAAGGTAGGGAATGTAGTCAACCCAATAACTAAGGTAGGGAATGTAGTCAACCCAGTAACTAAGGTAGGTAATGTAGTCAACCCAGTAACTAAGGTAGGGAATGTAGTCAACCCAGTAACTAAGGTAGGGAATATAGTCAACCCAGTAACTAAGGTAGGGAATGTAGTCAACCCAGTAACTAAGGTAGGCAATGTAGTCAACCCAGTAACTAAGGTAGGGAATGTAGTCAACCCAGTAACTAAGGTAGGCAATGTAGTCAACCCAGTAACTAAGGTAGGGAATGTAGTCAACCCAGTAACTAAGGTAGGCAATGTAGTCAACCCAGTAACTAAGGTAGGGAATATAGTCAACCCAGTAACTTAGGTAGGGAATGTAGTCAACCCAGTAACTAAAGTAGGGAATATAGTCAACCCAGTAACTAAGGTAGGGAATGTAGTCAACCCAGTAACTAAGGTAGGGAATGTAGTCAACCCAGTAACTAAGGTAGGGAATATAGTCAACCCAGTAACTTAGGTAGGGAATGTAGTCAACCCAGTAACTAAGGTAGGGAATGTAGTCAACCCAGTAACTAAGGTAGGGAATGTAGTCAACCCAGTAACTAAGGTAGGGAATATAGTCAACCCAGTAACTAAGATAGGGAATATAGTCAACCCAGTAACTAAGGTAGGTAATGTAGTCAACCCAGTAACTAAGGTAGGTAATGTAGTCAACCCAGTAACTTAGGTAGGGAATGTAGTCAACCCAGTAACTAAGGTAGGGAATGTAGTCAACTCAGTAACTAAGGTAGGGAATGTAGTCAACTCAGTAACTAAGGTTGGGAATGTAGTCAACCCAGTAACTAAGGTAGGGAATGTAGTCAACCCAGTAACTAAGGTAGGGAATGTAGTCAACCCAGTAACTAAGGTAGGGAATATAGTCAACCCAGTAACTAAGGTAGGGAATATAGTCAACCCAGTAACTAAGGTAGGGAATATAGTCAACCCAGTAACTAAGATAGGGAATATAGTCAACCCAGTAACTAAGGTAGGTAATGTAGTCAACCCAGTAACTAAGGTAGGTAATGTAGTCAACCCAGTAACTTAGGTAGGGAATGTAGTCAATCCAGTAACTTAGGTAGGGAATGTAGTCAACCCAGTAACTAAGGTAGGGAATGTAGTCAACCCAGTAACTAAGGTAGGGAATGTAGTCAACCCAGTAACTAAGGTAGGGAATATAGTCAACCCAGTAACTAAGATAGGGAATATAGTCAACCCAGTAACTAAGGTAGGTAATGTAGTCAACCCAGTAACTAAGGTAGGTAATGTAGTCAACCCAGTAACTTAGGTAGGGAATGTAGTCAACCCAGTAACTAAGGTAGGGAATGTAGTCAACCCAGTAACTAAGGTAGGGAATGTAGTCAACCCAGTAACTAAGGTAGGGAATGTAGTCAACTCAGTAACTAAGGTAGGGAATGTAGTCAACTCAGTAACTAAGGTTGGGAATGTAGTCAACCCAGTAACTAAGGTAGGGAATGTAGTCAACCCAGTAACTAAGGTAGGGAATGTAGTCAACCCAGTAACTAAGGTAGGGAATATAGTCAACCCAGTAACTAAGGTAGGGAATATAGTCAACCCAGTAACTAAGGTAGGGAATATAGTCAACCCAGTAACTAAGATAGGGAATATAGTCAACCCAGTAACTAAGGTAGGTAATGTAGTCAACCCAGTAACTAAGGTAGGTAATGTAGTCAACCCAGTAACTTAGGTAGGGAATGTAGTCAATCCAGTAACTTAGGTAGGGAATGTAGTCAACCCAGTAACTAAGGTAGGGAATGTAGTCAACCCAGTAACTAAGGTAGGGAATGTAGTCAACCCAGTAACTAAGGTAGGGAATATAGTCAACCCAGTAACTAAGATAGGGAATATAGTCAACCCAGTAACTAAGGTAGGTAATGTAGTCAACCCAGTAACTAAGGTAGGTAATGTAGTCAACCCAGTAACTTAGGTAGGGAATGTAGTCAACCCAGTAACTAAGGTAGGGAATGTAGTCAACCCAGTAACTAAGGTAGGGAATGTAGTCAACCCAGTAACTAAGGTAGGGAATATAGTCAACCCAGTAACTAAGATAGGGAATATAGTCAACCCAGTAACTAAGGTAGGGAATGTAGTCAACCCAGTAACTAAGGTTGGGAATATAGTCAACCCAGTAACTAAGATAGGGAATATAGTCAACCCAGTAACTAAGGTAGGCAATGTAGTCAACCCAGTAACTAAGGTAGGGAATGTAGTCAACCCAGTAACTAAGGTAGGGAATGTAGTCAACCCAGTAACTTAGGTAGGGAATGTAGTCAACCCAGTAACTAAGGTAGGGAATGTAGTCAACCCAGTAACTAAGGTAGGCAATGTAGTCAACCCAGTAACTAAGGTAGGGAATGTAGTCAACCCAGTAACTAAGGTAGGGAATGTAGTCAACCCAGTAACTAAGGTAGGGAATGTAGTCAACCCAGTAACTAAGGTAGGGAATGTAGTCAACCCAGTAACTTAGGTAGGGAATGTAGTCAACCCAGTAACTAAGGTAGGCAATGTAGTCAACCCAGTAACTAAGGTAGGCAATGTAGTCAACCCAGTAACTAAGGTAGGGAATGTAGTCAACCCAGTAACTAAGGTAGGGAATATAGTCAACCCAGTAACTAAGGTAGGCAATGTAGTCAACCCAGTAACTAAGGTAGGGAATGTAGTCAACCCAGTAACTAAGGTAGGGAATATAGTCAACCCAGTAACTAAGGTAGGGAATGTAGTCAACCCAGTAACTAAGGTAGGGAATATAGTCAACCCAGTAACTAAGGTAGGGAATGTAGTCAACCCAGTAACTAAGGTAGGGAATGTAGTCAACCCAGTAACTAAGGTAGGCAATGTAGTCAACCCAGTAACTAAGGTTGGGAATATAGTCAACCCAGTAACTAAGGTAGGGAATATAGTCAACCCAGTAACTAAGGTAGGGAATGTAGTCAACCCAGTAACTAAGGTAGGCAATGTAGTCAACCCAGTAACTAAGGTAGGCAATGTAGTCAACCCAGTAACTAAGGTAGGTAATGTAGTCAACCCAGTAACTTAGGTAGGGAATGTAGTCAACCCAGTAACTAAGGTAGGGAATGTAGTCAAACCAGTAACTAAGGTAGGGAATGTAGTCAACCCAGTAACTTAGGTAGGGAATGTAGTCAACCCAGTAACTTAGGTAGGGAATATAGTCAATCCAGTAACTTAGGTAGGGAATATAGTCAACCCAGTAACTAAGGTAGGGAATGTAGTCAACCCAGTAACTTAGGTAGGGAATATAGTCAACCCAGTAACTAAGGTAGGCAATGTAGTCAACCCAGTAACTAAGGTAGGGAATATAGTCAACCCAGTAACTAAGGTAGGGAATGTAGTCAACCCAGTAACTAAGGTAGGGAATATAGTCAATCCAGTAACTAAGGTAGGGAATGTAGTCAACCCAGTAACTAAGGTAGGGAATGTAGTCAACCCAGTAACTAAGGTAGGGAATATAGTCAATCCAGTAACTAAGGCAGGGAATGTAGTCAACCCAGTAACTTAGGTAGGGAATATAGTCAATCCAGTAACTAAGGTAGGGAATATAGTCAACCCAGTAACTTAGGTAGGGAATATAGTCAACCCAGTAACTAAGGTAGGCAATGTAGTCAACCCAGTAACTTAGGTAGGGAATATAGTCAATCCAGTAACTTAGGTAGGGAATGTAGTCAACCCAGTAACTAAGGTAGGGAATATAGTCAACCCAGTAACTAAGGTAGGGAATGTAGTCAACCCAGTAACTAAGGTAGGGAATGTAGTCAACCCAGTAACTAAGGTAGGGAATGTAGTCAACCCAGTAACTAAGGTAGGGAATATAGTCAACCCAGTAACTAAGGTAGGTAATGTAGTCAACCCAGTAACTAAGGTAGGGAATGTAGTCAATCCAGTAACTAAGGTAGGGAATATAGTCAATCCAGTAACTAAGGTAGGGAATGTAGTCAACCCAGTAACTAAGGTAGGGAATGTAGTCAACCCAGTAACTAAGGTAGGGAATGTAGTCAACCCAGTAACTAAGGTAGGGAATGTAGTCAACCCAGTCACTAAGGTAGGGAATGTAGTCAACCCAGTAACTAAGGCAGGGAATGTAGTCAACCCAGTAACTAAGATAGGGAATATAGTCAACCCAGTAACTAAGATAGGGAATATAGTCAATCCAGTAACTTAGGTAGGGAATGTAGTCAAACCAGTAACTAAGGTAGGGAATGTAGTCAACCCAGTAACTAAGGTAGGGAATGTAGTCAACCCAGTAACTAAGGTAGGCAATGTAGTCAACCCAGTAACTAAGGTAGGGAATATAGTCAACCCAGTAACTAAGGTAGGGAATGTAGTCAACCCAGTAACTAAGGTAGGGAATGTAGTCAACCCAGTAACTAAGGTAGGGAATGTAGTCAACCCAGTAACTAAGGTAGGCAATGTAGTCAACCCAGTAACTAAGGTAGGGAATGTAGTCAACCCAGTAACTAAGGTAGGCAATGTAGTCAACCCAGTAACTAAGGTAGGGAATGTAGTCAACCCAGTAACTAAGGTAGGGGATGTAGTCAACCCAGTAACTAAGGTAGGCAATATAGTCAATCCAGTAACTAAGGTAGGGAATGTAGTCAACCCAGTAACTAAGGTAGGGAATGTAGTCAACCCAGTAACTAAGGTAGGGAATGTAGTCAACCCAGTAACTTAGGTAGGGAATGTAGTCAACCCAGTAACTAAGGTAGGGAATGTAGTCAACCCAGTAACTAAGGTAGGGAATGTAGTCAACCCAGTAACTAAGGTAGGGAATATAGTCAACCCAGTAACTAAGGTAGGGAATATAGTCAACCCAGTAACTAAGGTAGGGAATGTAGTCAACCCAGTAACTAAGGTAGGGAATGTAGTCAACCCAGTAACTAAGGTTGGGAATATAGTCAACCCAGTAACTAAGGTAGGGAATATAGTCAACCCAGTAACTAAGGTAGGGAATGTAGTCAACCCAGTAACTAAGGTAGGGAATGTAGTCAACCCAGTAACTAAGGTAGGGAATGTAGTCAACCCAGTAACTTAGGTAGGGAATATAGTCAATCCAGTAACTAAGGTAGGGAATATAGTCAACCCAGTAACTAAGGTAGGCAATGTAGTCAACCCAGTAACTAAGGTAGGGAATGTAGTCAACCCAGTAACTAAGGTAGGGAATGTAGTCAACCCAGTAACTAAGGTAGGGAATATAGTCAACCCAGTAACTTAGGTAGGGAATATAGTCAACCCAGTAACTTAGGTAGGGAATGTAGTCAACCCAGTAACTAAGGTAGGGAATGTAGTCAACCCAGTAACTAAGGTAGGGAATGTAGTCAACCCAGTAACTAAGGTAGGCAATATAGTCAACCCAGTAACTAAGGTAGGGAATGTAGTCAACCCAGTAACTAAGGTAGGCAATGTAGTCAACCCAGTAACTAAGGTAGGGAATGTAGTCAACCCAGTAACTAAGGTAGGGAATGTAGTCAACCCAGTAACTAAGGTAGGCAATATAGTCAATCCAGTAACTAAGGTAGGGAATGTAGTCAACCCAGTAACTAAGGTAGGGAATGTAGTCAACCCAGTAACTAAGGTAGGGAATGTAGTCAACCCAGTAACTTAGGTAGGGAATGTAGTCAACCCAGTAACTAAGGTAGGGAATGTAGTCAACCCAGTAACTAAGGTAGGGAATGTAGTCAACCCAGTAACTAAGGTAGGGAATATAGTCAACCCAGTAACTAAGGTAGGGAATATAGTCAACCCAGTAACTAAGGTAGGGAATGTAGTCAACCCAGTAACTAAGGTAGGGAATGTAGTCAACCCAGTAACTAAGGTTGGGAATATAGTCAACCCAGTAACTAAGGTAGGGAATATAGTCAACCCAGTAACTAAGGTAGGGAATGTAGTCAACCCAGTAACTAAGGTAGGGAATGTAGTCAACCCAGTAACTAAGGTAGGGAATGTAGTCAACCCAGTAACTTAGGTAGGGAATATAGTCAATCCAGTAACTAAGGTAGGGAATATAGTCAACCCAGTAACTAAGGTAGGCAATGTAGTCAACCCAGTAACTAAGGTAGGGAATGTAGTCAACCCAGTAACTAAGGTAGGGAATGTAGTCAACCCAGTAACTAAGGTAGGGAATATAGTCAACCCAGTAACTTAGGTAGGGAATATAGTCAACCCAGTAACTTAGGTAGGGAATATAGTCAACCCAGTAACTTAGGTAGGGAATGTAGTCAACCCAGTAACTAAGGTAGGGAATATAGTCAATCCAGTAACTAAGGTAGGGAATATAGTCAATCCAGTAACTAAGGTAGGGAATATAGTCAATCCAGTAACTAAGGTAGGGAATGTAGTCAATCCAGTAACTAAGGTAGGGAATATAGTCAATCCAGTAACTAAGGTAGGGAATGTAGTCAACCCAGTAACTAAGGTAGGGAATATAGTCAACCCAGTAACTTAGGTAGGGAATATAGTCAACCCAGTAACTTAGGTAGGGAATATAGTCAACCCAGTAACTTAGGTAGGGAATGTAGTCAACACAGTAACTAAGGTAGGGAATGTAGTCAACCCAGTAACTAAGGTAGGGAATGTAGTCAACCCAGTAACTAAGGTAGGGAATATAGTCAATCCAGTAACTAAGGTAGGGAATATAGTCAACCCAGTAACTAAGGTAGGGAATATAGTCAACCCAGTAACTAAGGTAGGGAATATAGTCAACCCAGTAACTAAGGTAGGGAATGTAGTCAACCCAGTAACTAAGGTAGGGAATGTAGTCAGCCCGGTAACTAAGGCAGCGAATGTAGTCAACCCAGTAACTTAGGTAGGGAATATAGTCAACCCAGTAACTAAGGTAGGGAATATAGTCAACCCAGTAACTAAGGTAGGGAATATAGTCAACCCAGTAACTAAGGTAGGGAATGTAGTCAACCCAGTAACTAAGGTAGGCAATGTAGTCAACCCAGTAACTAAGGTAGGCAATGTAGTCAATCCAGTAACTAAGGTAGGGAATGTAGTCAACCCAGTAACTAAGGTAGGGAATATAGTCAACCCAGTAACTAAGGTAGGGAATATAGTCAACCCAGTAACTAAGGTAGGGAATATAGTCAACCCAGTAACTAAGGTAGGCAATGTAGTCAACCCAGTAACTAAGGTAGGGAATATAGTCAACCCAGTAACTAAGGTAGGGAATGTAGTCAACCCAGTAACTAAGATAGGGAATATAGTCAACCCAGTAACTAAGGTAGGGAATATAGTCAACCCAGTAACTTAGGTAGGGAATGTAGTCAACCCAGTAACTTAGGTAGGGAATATAGTCAACCCAGTAACTTAGGTAGGGAATGTAGTCAACCCAGTAACTTAGGTAGGGAATATAGTCAACCCAGTAACTTAGGTAGGGAATGTAGTCAACCCAGTAACTTAGGTAGGGATTGGTATGATTATTAACTAGTAGGCATATATCTACTGCAATTTGAATTGTCTATCAGTGTGTAATTTTAATACTTCTTGAAATAGATAGATATTGGTCTATTTCTATTGCTTACATTGGCTTTATATGTGAAATGTTTAATTGTTATGTAAATCTTATGTATCTTGTATGTTGATAAAGTCTGATCTGAGTGAGAGTTTCTACCAGTATGTATTATGCATGCAATTACCATGTACACTATCTTGATATGAATGTCATAGTTTGGAATGCATAATGTCATTTTCTTTTGATCCATTCAGTTTAATTTAACTACTCTCTCAATGTATTATAACATAATAATTTGGATTTCTTGGTATGTGTAAATTAAGTTCTGTGATGAATGGATGTTTATGTTTCTGTTTTTAAGTTCACTGGATACTTTGTTGGCAAAATGTCTTGAAATGCATGGCTCTGTCTATTACATTTAAATTACTAATACGGTAACAGCTTTTCCTTTTTCTATCTGTCTGTCTTGTCTCTGATACTTTGCATTTCTTGTAGGAAGATGAGCCGTATGTTAGTCTAAGAGATCGCTTCCCTCGCGTTGCTATGGGAGTTGTTATTATATTGTTTATGGTGAGCCAATCATGTGACTAGCCTGTCTTTGTGTATACATATATAGTAGTACTGTACAAACTAAAGTCAAAACACATTGGCTGCATAATGTAATCTTACTATTTTGTCAAAATCAAGCTATATGACAATTTAGAGTTTCAGTGTTTGTTTTCACTGCACATCAATTTATGATTATGTAGAGAGGACCATAGGATAAACAAAGGGAGAAGGACATCCACTGGGAAACCCAGAGGGCGCCAATTCACCCTGGTGAGAAAACTTGTTGGCACATCATGAGAATTATGCCTGTAAAACATGAAATAGAAATGGAAGTACTACTAAATAATGATATACATGAGGACAAGCACTAAGATATGAAGTGTTATCATGAATTCATTCATATATCATAATCACAATTGTATCATCTCCCCTCTGCATCTCATCACCATGACAACAGTTAGAAGAGAAATGGATATATGGGTACAAGAGATACCCTAGGATTGTTGCAGCAGTAACTGGTATACTGTTTATGGTAAGTCTTCTATTCATTGTTGCCATAGTAACTGGTATACTGTTTATGGTACGCCTTCTATTCATTTCAAAATCACTCTGAGACTCATGTATATAATACATGACAGAACTCTATGATGTGGTAGTGCAACGTGTGGCATACTCAGTGGTTCTCTGCAGTTGTATTGTTACAAGCTTAGCGAGTGAAAGCTCTGCAGATGACACTGTAACCTCAAGTGTAAATACTCCAGAGTACCCACACTGACACTCACATACAGATGACACTGTAAGCACAAGTGTAAATACTCCAGAGTACCCACACTGACACTCACATACACATCATTAGATTGTTATTACTACATTATGGGATTTCATGTAAAGGAATGATTGTGTACTCATTTGCATATCATTTGCATACATATATACAAATTGTTTGTCGGTATTGTACTGCAATACTGCTACCACTAGTATGTGCATGCACCAGCGCAAGCAATCAAAGGTAAATCATTTTATTTAATGTTTAGATCTTATTCCCAAATATTTTATCTTCTTTCAGCCTTGAAAATACGTGATCTAAAGAGACCTTGTCACTACAAGTCACTAGAGAGTAGTGACAAACCTTTAGGTCCTGGTATTTTCAAGCCCCCCCCCCCCCCCCCCCATGTATTTTGTTAGGATACCAAACTTACTACAAGGTATCAAAAGTGATACAAATTTCCCAGATTTCCCCCTCTGTTACTTCAAAATTTCCAAAACCTTTACAAAAAAATGGAATAGTGATGCTCCCTTAAGTGAATGGTATTTTGTGTGATTACAGATAGCCCTTGTATTGGCCTGTGTCTTTGGTGTTATTGTCTACCGTATTGCTGTTTCTGCTGCTATCGCTGCAACAGGCAATGACTTTGCTAGTAGTTACTCATCTTTGATCACAACATGTACAGCATCAGTGATCAACTTGACACTTATTCTGATACTCAACAGGGTAAGTATTCCAATATCTCAGAATACCATGTCAGTAAGTATTCCAATATCTCAGTATACCATGTCAGTAAGTATTCCAGTAAGCTATCTCAGTATACCATGTCAGTAAGTATCCCAGTAAGCTGTCTCAGTATACCATGTCAGTAAGTATTCCAGTAAGCTATCTCACTATACCATGTCAGTAAGTATTCCAGTAAGCTATCTCAGTATACCATGTCAGTAAGTATTCCAATAAGCTGTCTCAGTATACCATGTCAGTAAGTATTCTAATAAGCTATCTCACTATACCATGTCAGTAAGTATTCCAGTAAGCTATCTCAGTATACCATGTCAGTAAGTATCCCAGTAAGCTATCTCAGTATACCATGTCAGTAAGTATTCCAGTAAGCTATCTCACTATACCATGTCAGTAAGTATTCCAGTAAGCTATCTCAGTATACCATGTCAGTAAGTATTCCAGTAAGCTATCTCAGTATACCATGTCAGTAAGTATTCCAGTAAGCTATCTCAGTATACCATGTCAGTAAGTATTCCAGTAAGCTATCTCAGTATACCATGTCAGTAAGTATTCCAGTAAGCTATCTCAGTATACCATGTCAGTAAGTATTCCAGTAAGCTATCTCAGTATACCATGTCAGTAAGTATTCCAGTAAGCTATCTCAGTATACCATGTCAGTAAGTATTCCAGTAAGCTATCTCAGTATACGATGTCAGTAAGTATTCCAGTAAGCTATCTCACTATACCATGTCAGTAAGTATTCCAGTAAGCTATCTCAGTATACCATGTCAGTAAGTATCCCAGTAAGCTATCTCACTATACCATGTCAGTAAGTATCCCAGTAAGCTGTCTCAGTATACCATGTCAGTAAGTATTCCAGTAAGCTATCTCAGTATACCATGTCAGTAAGTATTCCAGTAAGCTATCTCAGTATACCATGTCAGTAAGTATTCCAGTAAGCTATCTCAGTATACCATGTCAGTAAGTATTCCAGTAAGCTATCTCAGTATACCATGTCAGTAAGTATTCCAGTAAGCTATCTCAGTATACCATGTCAGTAAGTATTCCAGTAAGCTATCTCAGTATACCATGTCAGTACGTATTCCAGTAAGCTATCTCAGTATACCATGTCAGTACGTATTCCAGTAAGCTATCTCAGTATACCATGTCAGTAAGTATTCCAGTAAGCTGTCTCAGTATACCATGTCAGTAAGTATTCCAATAAGCTATCTCACTATACCATGTCAGTAAGTATTCCAGTAAGCTATCTCACTATACCATGTCAGTAAGTATTCCAGTAAGCTATCTCACTATACCATGTCAGTAAGTATTCCAGTAAGCTATCTCAGTATACCATGTCAGTAAGTATCCCAGTAAGCTATCTCAGTATACCATGTCAGTAAGTATCCCAGTAAGCTATCTCACTATACCATGTCAGTAAGTATTCCAGTAAGCTATCTCAGTATACCATGTCAGTAAGTATTCCAGTAAGCTATCTCAGTATACCATGTCAGTAAGTATTCCAGTAAGCTATCTCAGTATACCATGTCAGTAAGTATTCCAGTAAGCTATCTCAGTATACCATGTCAGTAAGTATTCCAGTAAGCTATCTCAGTATACCATGTCAGTAAGTATTCCAGTAAGCTATCTCAGTATACTATACATGTAGCTGTTTATTTACAGTTTTAACTTCGATGTCACTTAATTTTGTTATTTTGAGGGCTAAAGACCTAAAACTCATGTTGTCTACATTTTATGTTATGACAGATTTATGAGAAGGTAGCCATATGGTTAACTGACCTAGGTAAGTTTACAATCAAACACATTTTTAGTTCCCAATGGGCAAATCCCAAGAGGGACTACTATGTTTGAGTCTGTCCATGCCTGTCTGTGTGTGTGCATGTGCTTTCACATGTATGTGTGTGTGCTTGCATGTATGCGCGTGCATGTGCGTGCGTGTGTGTGTGTGTGTGTGTGTGTGTGTGTGTGTGTGTGTGTGTGTGTGTGTGTGTGTGTGTGTGTGTGTGTGTCCATTTGTTCACCAGCATCTTTGAAATGCATGAGCTGATTTTAACCAAACTTGGCACAAATGTCTATATACTATAGTGAGATATGCATGTCACTTTGAGCTCAGCTATAGACTCACTTCAGAAGTGGTTCAAACGAAAAATGTTAACAGTAATTTCATGAGATTATTAAATAACTGATTGGTATATAGAGTGAGAATTGAGAATTTATTGGAAGAGTTCTATCAATGTCTCAAACATTCAATAATGACTGTTTTTATGACTCATTTAGAAATGCACCGAACTGAAACCATGTGGGAAGACAGCTTTACCTTCAAGATGTATCTATTTAGTTTTGTCAACTACTATAGTTCCATCTTTTATATTGCATTCTTCAAGGGCTCGTAAGTACATCATAATATCATATTAGAAAAAAAGTGCTAACAGTAAATTTGTGTGTGTGTGTGTTTGGGGGGGGGGGGTTGTACTACCATCAGATTTGTGTTAAGGAGGGGGATGGGGTTGCACTACCATCAGATTTGTGTATAGGAGGGGGATGGGGTTGCACTACCATCAGATTTGTGTTTAAGAGGGTGATGGGGTTGCACTACCATCAGATTTGTGTATAGGAGGGGGATGGGGTTGCACTACCGTCAGATTTGTGTATGGGAGGGGGATGGGGTTGCACTACCATCATATTTCACTGCCTGACTAAAACACCTGATTGCCAGACTAGGTCATATGACTGCCAGACTAGGTCATGTGACTACCAGACTAGGTCATATGACTACCAGACTAGGTCATGTGACTACCAGACTAGGTCATATGACTACCAGACTAAAACACCCGATTGCCAGACTAGGTCATATGACTGCCAGACTAGGTCATATGACTACCAGACTAGGTCATGTGACTACCAGACTAGGTCATATGACTACCAGACTAGAACACATGATTGCCAGACTAGGTCATATGACTACCAGACTAGGTCATATGACTACCAGACTAAGTCATATAACTGCCAGACTAGAACACATGGTTGCCAGACTAGGTCATGTGACTACCAGACTAAAACACCCGATTGCCAGACTAGGTCATATGACTACCAGACTAGGTCATTTGACTACCAGACTAGGTCATGTGACTACCAGACTAGGTCATATGACTACCAGACTAGAACACATGATTGCCAGACTAGGTCATGTGACTACCAGACTAGGTCATATGACTACCAGACTAAAACACCTGATTGCCAGACTAGGTCATATGACTGCCAGACTAGGTCATATGACTACCAGACTAGGTCATGTGACTACCAGACTAAGTCATATAACTGCCAGACTAGAACACATGGTTGCCAGACTAGGTCATATGACTACCAGACTAAAACACCCGATTGCCAGACTAGGTCATATGACTACCAGACTAGGTCATTTGACTACCAGACTAGGTCATATGACTACCAAACTAAAACACCTGATTGCCAGACTAGGTCATATGACTACCAGACTAGGTCATATGACTACCAGACTAGGTCATATGACTACCAAACTAAAACACCTGATTGCCAGACTAGGTCATATGACTACCAGACTAGGTCATTTGACTACTAGACTAGGTCATATGACTACCAGACTAAAACACCTGATTGCCAGACTAGGTCATATGACTACCAGACTAAAACACCTGATTGCCAGACTAGGTCATATGACTACCAGACTAAAACACCTGATTGCCAGACTAGGTCATATGACTACCAGACTAAAACACCTGATTGCCAGACTAGGTCATATGACTGCCAGACTAAAACACCTGATTGCCAGACTAGGTCATATGACTACCAGACTAGGTCATGTGACTACCAGACTAGGTCATATGACTACCAGACTAGGTCATTTGACTACCAGACTAGGTCATATGACTACCAGACTAAAACACCTGATTACCAGACTAGGTCATATGACTACCAGACTAGGTCATATGACTACCATACTAAAACACCTGATTGCCAGACTAGGTCATTTGACTACCAGACTAGGTCATATGACTACCAGACTAAAACACCCGATTGCCAGACTAGGTCATATGACTACCAGACTAGGTCATATGACCACCAGACTAAAACACCTGATTGCCAGACTAGGTCATATGACTACCAGACTAAAACACCTGATTGCCAGACTAGGTCATATGACTACCAGACTAAAACACCTGATTGCCAGACTAGGTCATATGACTGCCAGACTAGGTCATATGACTACCAGACTACGTCATATGACTACCAGACTAAAACACCTGATTGCCAGACTAGGTCATATGACTACCAGACTAGGTCATATGACTACCAGACTAAAACACCTGATTGCCAGACTAGGTCATATGACTACCAGACTAGGTCATATGACTACCAGACTAGGTCATTTGACTACCAGACTAGGTCATTTGACTACCAGACTAAAACACCCGATTGCCAGACTAGGTCATATGACTGCCAGACTAAAACACATGATTGCCAGACTAAGTCATATAACTGCCAGACTAGAACACATGATTGCCAAACTAGGTCACATGACTACCAGACTAGGTCATGTGACTACCAGACTAGGTCATGTGACTACCAGACTAGGTCATATGACTACATAACTATGTCATATGACTGCTAGACTAGGTCATATGACTACCAGACTAGGTCATGTGACTACCAGACTAAAAACATATGACTGCCAGACTAGGTCATGTGACTACCAGACTAGGTCATTTGACTACCAGACTAGGTCATATGACTGCCAATTGTCAGGACTTGTCATGTGTATTCCTTTGACTGTAAGAAATTAGTTTGGAAGATAATAATAAGTATTAAATTCATAAAATTCTGAAAATCACATGTTTTGGAAGTGTGATTTAATCACTTTTTTCCAGAACAAGAACGAGATGGCAATGAGAAGCTTTTTCTTGTCATCTTATTCTGTAAATGCTGTTTAATCTATCTAATTTCGGAGAGAGAATACAGTCTAGTCATATTACAAAATACAAGAAAACTTTATCATCTCTCCTAAGAGAAATTATGGTAAAGGTAAACTTGTTGTTGTATGTGATTGTTGCCTTGGTTACTAGATATAGTCAATGATTTATTGATATCACTTTTATCACCAATGAACACAGTACAGGATATGATAGAAGACTTGTTTTATAGGCTTAAAGTACACATTACCCAGATTTGCAAATAGCTGTATGCCCAGAAATCTCACAGATCACATCAAAGCCACTGTCAATATAGGGCTGTATGCCCAGAAATCTCACAGATCACATCAAAGCCACTGTCAATATAGGGCTGTATGCCCAGAAATCTCACAGATCACATCAAAGCCACTGTCAATATAGGGCTGTATGCCCAGAAATCTCACAGATCACATCAAAGCCACTGTCAATATAGGGGTGTATGCCCAGAAATCTCACAGATCACATCAAAGCCACTGTCAATATAGGGGTGTATGCCCAGAAATCTCACAGATCACATCAAAGCCACTGTCAATATAGGGGTGTATGCCCAGAAATCTCACAGGTCACATCAAAGCCACTGTCAATATAGGGGTGTATGCCCAGAAATCTCACAGGTCACATCAAAGCCACTGTCAATATAGGGGTGTATGCCCAGAAATCTCACAGGTCACATCAAAGCCACTGTCAATATAGGGGTGTATGCCCAGAAATCTCACAGGTCACATCAAAGCCACTGTCAATATAGGGGTGTATGCCCAGAAATCTCACAGGTCACATCAAAGCCACTGTCAATATAGGGGTGTATGCCCAGAAATCTCACAGGTCAACTAAGTGAAATATTTTGATTTTTGTTGTAGTGGTGGTGGTCATCCCGGAGACTATCAAACGATCTTTGGACTACGTGTTGAAGAGGTAAGGTCAAAGGTCAACATTTCTCTACAGTGTCTAAATCACCTTGTGATAAAAGTGATTGTGTAACTCATTGGACATAAAATCAACCTCCCCAAGCTACTGAACAATTGTATTTGTATCAGTGGGAATAATATCTTTTAATGTTGAGTTGGAAAAGTGTTGAAAATATTTGCTTTACATTGTAGTGTGACCCTGGTGGCTGCCTACCTGAATTGTGTCTACAACTTGGTATTATTATGGTTGGCAAACAGGCCTACAATAATTGCCTGGAAATCATTTTACCGTAAGTACTATAAAGTATCACTTTATGTTAATTAGTTGTCTTGGTAACATCATGAAAAATATGAGTGACATAAGGGGCCTTGTCATTTTGAGTTGAAGATGAGTTTTGACCCCAGTGGTGGTAGTCCCAGATGAAGCAGGTACGCATGTTTGTTAGAAATTTAATGGAAAAGGGGGTGTTTTTCGTTGGCCATGTAGGTCAGTGTAATTGTAAAAAATGGGTACTTTCTCAGATCACCCTCTGAGAATAGGGGTAGGATATCCTTTTTCTAATCTTGGAATAAACTTCTCGACGAAGGCCAGGGGACAAAGGTCCCAGTGTCCTTGAAGATAAAACCGCCTGGATTTCGAAAATAAGGGGGTGTTTTTTACATTGATTTTCTCCCATATTCACTAAAAAGAGGGGGTGTTATTCATTGAAATATTCCCGGAAAAAGGGGTACATTTGAGATTTCACTAACGAGCATAGGTACCCACCCATCCAGGGACTGCCACCGCCGGGGTCTTGACAAAATGTGAAACTATTAGTCTGAGAGTAATACACATACAGGTACTTAATGGTCAGTTAAACGTGGAAACATTGGTAACTGATATTGTACTCCACATCTATTGTCATGAGGTAGAGTAACAAGAGTATCAATCCTATATTTTCTGTTTGATTGTGTGTGGCTAGTGCATTATGGAAAATATGAGTAACCTAAGGGGCCTTGTCACAAGTCATTAGGATTGTAATGACAAGGCCCCTTAGGTCATGAGTGCTTTCTAGCTAGTAATTGACAATAATTGATGACACATTGGATGTTGAAACCAGGACAACAGCATTGATAATAATTGACAACACATTGGATTTTGAAACCATGACTACAGCACTGACAATAATTAAATGATACAATGGGTAAAGTCTTCATATAGGATTATGTAAATGAGAAAATTCGAGACATTTTTCAAATACAATACTAGTAAAAGGAATATTTGATGACAATGATATTGATATTATGGAAGACATACTGTCAAATATAATGTGATACTAAGTCATAACATTTACTCTCATCTATTCACATGTATCTGTATTACAGTCTGGACATTCGTCTGCGCAGCGTATCTGTGCATATTTATCGTGCATTAATGTTGAAATCCTACTTTGGTCTAGATATTCATAGAATTTGATGCTTTTATAAAGTTTGAATCTTTAAATACAACATGACAAACATTATTATGAATAAGGCTGTCCAAGAAGTGGAAATTCCTGTAGATGTTCCAAAAGAAGTACAATATTTTTATCGATTGATCACAGACTGAATTGTGACTTATCAAAGTGACATAGTTTCGACACAAAAATATACATTAAGTGAAATGTTCTTTTATGAAAAACATATTTACACATAAACAAGCAACATGAAAATCACATATCTGGAAAATACATGGGCCAAGTTTGTATGTTATTTTTAAAACATTGTATAGAAATTATAATTCCTAGCTGATCAAATGATGACTAAAACTGAATTATCAAAAATGAAATTGCCTTGAAATTTTGTCATTTTACATCATCAGCAAAATTAAAGACTATGGCCAAATTTTGTGAATTTTCATACAGTTATTAACTGTGAGGTGATTATTAGCACGATATCTTTTCATAACATTTTACTTGCATACAGACGGAAAACGAGCCAGTAAAACCTACAGTAGTCGAGAGAACATAGCACTAAATTTCTAAACACAAACTAGGTTACATGTTCAGAGATATAGTTGAGTATCATTGCATGGACAGATTTTACATAGCAGGGCTTCATCTGTGTAGAATTTAATAACAAATCAAATGATGCATATGATATGTTTACTCCGTGCGCCTTTCTCTTAGCCCAGGCCATTTTACGAGAGGTATGTTTTCTTCACAGAAATGACACTGAGAAATCTTGAAATGAACATCAATCAAACAAAACGGTATTATGAAAACTGGCCAGATCTGGTAGGGGTGTGTGGCCAATGCTGTCAACCCCAGACCCAATTTTGGACCAATTTTGACCCAAAACCAATACCAACTAGACCAACTTTTTAGAAGACCCCATTTTAGACAAATGTTGAACGCAGGATGCAATTTTGCGCATGCGCAGTTAACGTAACAATGCATTATGGGGCAATATCTCGAACCAAGCGTTTCTGGGGGTGTGCATGCTATCTTAACCAGTGAATTAGCAGGGGAAAATCCTGAACTCATCGAGAATTTATTAAGGAGATCCTTCCAGGACCCATTTTAGGGTTCTAGGACAAATGCCCCCCGGACAAACGCCCCCCGGTAGGATTGTCATTGCCTACTGATAGAGATCCAAAAAATCCAGACTTTGGGAATACACTTAAAATATGGTTTTATCACTTTTATTGTATAACTGACGAATAGAAAATGGGCTATTCCCCTCAAAAAGTCAAGCACATGACAATTCTCGAAATTGGCAACAATTTGTGTAGAACTCTGGAATCTGATTGCATAAATATTAAGTGATAAAACCGTATTTTTAGTTTTAAGTACATCGCCTGAAATCACGTCTTTCAATCACACTGTAGTAGAAATGCTAAGTAACCCTAAAAATAACATGCCTTTCTTGGTTGAATTGTGAGCCATAGTCCTACCGTAGGCATTTGTCCAGGGGGCGTTTGTCCTGTTACCCATTTTTAATAGACCTAACAAAATAAAAACTTGTGAAATGTGGACCCCATTTTAGACTCATTAGCTCTCAAAAGACAGTACCCATGTTAGACCAAAGAGTGAAAAACCCTACCCCAAAGGGCGGCACGTATATGTATACCCAATAGGTGGGAGTACCCCCCCCCCCCCCACCCCCAGGTAATCTGCATGTAAGACTGAAGTTAGCAACAGATTGACATTGGTCTGTGGCATTCATGTACATGTTTGATGTGATATTATTCAGGATGTTGTTGAATTGGTGGAGTTCACGTGATGCTAAGAAAAGACGGAAACAACTTGGTGATGAATATACTAGGTGGGAACAAGATTATGACCTTCGACCTCCAGACAGACATGGACTCTTCAGTGAATATTTGGAAATGGGTAGGTCAAAGGTCAACTATGACGAGAGCTTTTATATTGTAATCAGCTGAATACAATAATTCAGACAGTGTTCTCTGACTCCACTGCACTGTCTTTCAAAGTCAGTGTATTTATTGGCATATATAATAATTCTATATTTTAATATTTAAGGAAGTGATACAGAATCTAGTGAAAACACATGTAATACACTGATATGAGACTGTGTCTTTTAAATTGACTGATTCCATACACAATCTAACAACAAAATCAATTCAACAGCATAATTAATTAATTTGATCTTTTCTTGTTTTTCAGTTCTTCAATTTGGCTTTGTGACACTGTTTGTGGCAGCATTTTCATTGGCTCCACTCTTTGCATTGCTTAATAATATAATTGAGATTCGTCTAGATGCCTACAAGTTTACTTCACAAATGAGAAGACCCTTAGCAGTTAGAGCACAGGATATTGGTTAGTTTTTTCAACAGTTAGTAAAATTCTCTAGTTTTGCAATAACAGCAACTGGGAAATAAGCAAAGATATATTCAATAGAAATTTGTCAGTTACTTATAAAATGACATTGTATCTGTTAATGAGTAGTCACTATTATCTGTAGGTATTGTAATGGCAAGTTTAAATCTTGAGAGAAAGCTATGTTTTCAATCTGTCACCATATTATAAATGTACTAAGTTGTTACTGGAGTATCATTATTTGATTAGACAACCACAGTATATTTACTGAAAATTTTTAAATACCAATAATTAGACATTGTACATGTTAATCAGTGGTTAATCAGTGGTTGGTATTATACATAAGCAGTATAGAAACAGGTTGAAATTATGATCGCCATTGAGGGTGCTGATTTTTTTATGTGGACCCAAAAATCCATTTATTTGATTTATTGTGTATACAGCTACAAAACATACATGTACAGATGATACAATACATGGTGTACATATTACAAATACAATACATGTACAGATGATACAATACATGGTGTACATATTACAAAACATACATGTACAGATGATACAATACATGGTGTACATATTACAAAACATACATGTACAGATGATACAATACATGGTGTACATATTACAAAACATACATGTACAGATGATACAATACATGGTGTACATATTACAAAACATACATGTACAGATGATACAATACATGGTGTACATATTACAAAACATACATGTACAGATGATACAATACATGGTGTACATATTACAAAACATACATGTACAGATGATACAATACATGGTGTACATATTACAAAACATACATGTACAGATGATACAATACATGGTGTACATATTACAAATAAGTTATTATATCTAACAAAACATACATGTACAGATGATACAATACATGGTGTACATATTACAAATAAGTTATTATATCTAACAAAACATACATGTACAGATGATACAATACATGGTGTACATATTACAAATAAGTTATTATATCTAACAAAACTGTAAAACAGCACTGCACATTTGTCAGGGATTTGTCACTGCACATTTGTCAGGGATTTGTCACTTTACCTTAAGAGATGAAGAGAGTGGCTAATTACAAGTACGTGAGTCTCGTATGTAAACTTGTGATGTAGTTACAGTCCCACTGTTACAGAGATTAAGAGAGTGGCTAATTACAAGTACCTGAGTCTCGTATGTAAACTTGTGATGTAGTTACAGTCCCCAGGTTACAGAGATTAAGAGAGTGGCCAATTACAAGTACGTGAGTCTCGTATGTAAACTTGTGATGTAGTTACAGTCCCCATGTTACAGAGATTAAGAGAGTGGCTAATTACAAGTACGTGAGTCTCGTATGTAAACTTGTGATGTAGTTACAGTCCCCATGTTACAGAGATTAAGAGAGTGGCTAATTACAAGTACCTGAGTCTCGTATGTAAACTTGTGATGTAGTTACAGTCCCCATGTTACAGAGATTAAGAGAGTGGCCAATTACAAGTACGTGAGTCTCGTATGTAAACTTGTGATGTAGTTACAGTCCCCATGTTACAGAGATTAAGAGAGTGGCCAATTACAAGTACGTGAGTCTCGTATGTAAACTTGTGATGTAGTTACAGTCCCCAGGTTACAGAGATTAAGAGAGTGGCTAATTACAAGTACCTGAGTCTCGTATGTAAACTTGTGATGTAGTTACAGTCCCCAGGTTACAGAGATTAAGAGAGTGGCTAATTACAAGTACGTGAGTCTCGTATGTAAACTTGTGATGTAGTTACAGTCCCACTGTTACAGAGATTAAGAGAGTGGCTAATTACAAGTACGTGAGTCTCGTATGTAAACTTGTGATGTAGTTACAGTCCCACTGTTACAGAGATTAAGAGAGTGGCTAATTACAAGTACGTGAGTCTCGTATGTAAACTTGTGATGTAGTTACAGTCCCCATGTTACAGAGATTAAGAGAGTGGCTAATTACAAGTACCTGAGTCTCGTATGTAAACTTGTGATGTAGTTACAGTCCCCATGTTACAGAGATTAAGAGAGTGGCTAATTACAAGTACGTGAGTCTCGTATGTAAACTTGTGATGTAGTTACAGTCCCCAGGTTACAGAGATTAAGAGAGTGGCTAATTACAAGTACGTGAGTCTCGTATGTAAACTTGTGATGTAGTTACAGTCCCCATGTTACAGAGATTAAGAGAGTGGCCAATTACAAGTATGTGAGTCTCGTATGTAAACTTGTGATGTAGTTACAGTCCCACTGTTACAGAGATTAAGAGAGTGGCTAATTACAAGTACCTGAGTCTCGTATGTAAACTTGTGATGTAGTTACAGTCCCACTGTTACAGAGATTAAGAGAGTGGCCAATTACAAGTACCTGAGTCTTGTATGTAAACTTGTGATGTAGTTACAGTCCCACTGTTACAGAGATTAAGAGAGTGGCCAATTACAAGTACCTGAGTCTCGTATGTAAACTTGTGATGTAGTTACAGTCCCCAGGTTACAGAGATTAAGAGAGTGGCTAATTACAAGTACGTGAGTCTCGTATGTAAACTTGTGATGTAGTTACAGTCCCACTGTTACAGAGATTAAGAGAGTGGCCAATTACAAGTACGTGAGTCTCGTATGTAAACTTGTGATGTAGTTACAGTCCCCAGGTTACAGAGATTAAGAGAGTGGCTAATTACAAGTACGTGAGTCTCGTATGTAAACTTGTGATGTAGTTACAGTCCCCATGTTACAGAGATTAAGAGAGTGGCTAATTACAAGTACCTGAGTCTCGTATGTAAACTTGTGATGTAGTTACAGTCCCACTGTTACAGAGATTAAGAGAGTGGCTAATTACAAGTACGTGAGTCTTGTATGTAAACTTGTGATGTAGTTACAGTCCCCAGGTTACAGAGATTAAGAGAGTGGCCAATTACAAGTACCTGAGTCTCGTATGTAAACTTGTGATGTAGTTACAGTCCCACTGTTACAGAGATTAAGAGAGTGGCTAATTACAAGTACGTGAGTCTCGTATGTAAAC